>NW_026089622.1:34044707-34102046 GCF_024586455.1 Bactrocera neohumeralis
AAGACAGGTCCTCCTCCACTTGGTCTTTCCAACGGAGTGGAGGTCTTCCTCTTCCTCTGTTTCCCCCGGCGGGTACTGCGTCGAATACTTTCAGAGCAGGAGTGTTTTCGTCCATTCGGACAACATGACCTAGCCAGCGTAGCCGCTGTCTTTTAATTCGCTGAACTATGTCGATATCGTCGTATATCTCGTACAGCTCATCGTTCCATCGATGCGGTATTCGCCGTGGCTAACGCGCAAAGGACCATAAATCTTTCGCAGAACTTTTCTCTCGAAAACTCGCAACGTCGACTCATCCGTTGTTGTCATCGTCCAAGACTCTGCACCATACAGCAGAACGGGAATTATGAGTGACTTATAGAGTTTGGATTTTGTTTGTCGAGAGAGGACTTTGCTTATCAATTGCCTACTCAGTCCGAAGTAACACCTGTTGGCAAGAGTTATTCTGCGTTGGATTTCTAGGCTGACATTGTTGGTGGTGTTTACCCTGGTTCCTAGATAGACGAAATTATTTACAACTTCAAAAGTTATGACTTCCAACAGTGACGTGAGAGCCAAGTCGCGAGTGCGATGACTGTTTGTTTGATGACAGGAGATATTTCGTCTTGCCCTCGTTAACTGCCAGACCCATCTGCTTTGCTTCTTTGTCCAGCCTGGAGAAAGCAGAACTAACGGCGCGGGTGTTGAGGCCGATGATATCAATATCATGAAGAAGTTGCTAAACGTCAGCTTACACAGCTGTTTTAGTTTTGCGGGTATACCAAATTCAGACATCGCGGCATAAAGGCAGCTCCTTTTCGTGCTGTCGAAAGCTTTGAAATCGACGAAGAGGTGGAGTGTGTCGATTCTCCTTTCACGGGTCTTTTCCAAGATTTGGCGCATGGTGAATACCTGGTCGGTTGTTGATTTTCCAGGTCTAAAGCCACACTGATAAGGTCCAATCAGTTTGTTGACGGTGGGCTTTAATCTTTCATACAATACGCTCGATAGAACCTTATATGCGATGTTGAGGAGGCTAATCCCACGGTAGTTGGCGCAGATTGTGGGGTCTCCTTTTTTATGGATTGGGCATAGCACACTTAAATTCCAATCGTGGGGCATGCTGTCGTCCGACCATATTTTACAAAGAAGCTGAAGCATGCTCCTTATCAGTTCTTCGCCGCCGTGTTTGAATAGCTCGGCCGGCAATCCATCGGCCCCTGCCGCTTTGTTGTTTTTCAGGCGGGCAGTTGCTATTCGAACTTCTTCATGGTCGGGTAATGGAACGTCTGCTCCATCGTCATCGATTGGGGAATCGGGTTCTCCTTCTCCTGGTGTTGTGCGTTCACTGCCATTCAGCAGGCTGGAGAAGTGTTCCTCCATAATTTAAGTATGCTCTGGGCATCAGTGACTAGATCACCTTTGGGGGTTCTACAAGAGTATGCTCCGGTCTTGAAACCTTCTGTAAGCCGCCGCATTTTTGTAGAATTTTCGAGCATTACCTCTGTCGGCCAGCTTATCAAGCTCTTCATACTCAAGCATTTCAGCCTCTTTCTTCTTCTGTCTACAAATGCGTCTCGCTTCCCTCTTCAGCTCTCGGTATCTATCCCATCCCGCACGTGTTGTGGTCGATCGTAACGTTGCGAGGTAGACAGCCTGTTTTCTCGCCGCTGCGACACGGCACTCCTCGTCGTACCAGCTGTTCTTTTGCACTTTCCGAAAACCAATAGTTTCGGTTGCAGCTGTACGTAAGCAGTTTGAAATGCGGTCCCACAGTTCCCTTATACCGAGTTGTTGACGAGTGCTCTCAGAGAGCAGGAGTGCAAGCCGAGTAGAAAATCGTTCGGCTGTCTGTTGTGATTGCAGCCTCTCGACGTTGAACCTTCCTTGTGGTTGGTGGCGTGCGTTTTTTGCTGCACAGAGGCGGATGCGAATCTTGGCTGCAACAAGATAGTGGTCCGAGTCGATGTTAGGACCTCGGAGCGCACGCACATCTAAAACACTGGAAACGTGTTTTCCGTCTATCACAACATTATCGAATTGGTTGGTAGTTTTTCGATCCAGAGACAGCCAGGTAGCTTGATGAATCTTTTTATGCTGGAATCTAGTACTACAGATAACCGTATTTCGGGCCCCGGCGAAGTCAATCAGCCTCAACCCATTTGGGGATGTTTCGTCGTGGAGGCTGAATTTACCGACCGTAGTGCCAAAGATACCTTGTTTGCCCACCCTGGCGGTAAAGTCGCCAAGCACGATTTTGACATCGTGGCGGGGGCAGCCTTCATAAGTGTGCTCCAAGCACTCATAAAAGGCATTTTTGGTTACATCGTCCTATGTTGAAAAACCTCGCTTTGATGCGGATTGTGGCTAGACGTTCCTTCACCGCAGTGAATGATAGTACTCGGCGAATTCTAGACCAAACTTGCGCTCCTTTATATGGCCACTGTAGTAAATGTCACAAGGACCTACTCGTCTCTGTCCTTGTCCCGTCCATCGCATTTCTTGGACGGCGGTGATGTCAGCCTTTGTTTTTACGAGGACATCAACCAGCTGGGCAGCGGCATCTTCCCAATTAAGGGACCGGACATTCCAGGTGCATGCCCTTAATTCGTAGTCCTTCTTTCGTTTGCCATGGTCGTCATCAAAAGGGGGGTCTCTCATCCGAGGCTGGTTATACTTCTTCACTGGGGGTGTTTTTTTACGTGGCGGGTCCCAAACCCAGCGCACAACCCAATGCAGGGGATGTTTCGCCTTCTCACTTTAGCTCGCCTTAAAACGGATGTTCTTAGGCCACCCAGAGGATACTTGGTCAAAGACCGGAAGTAGTGAGCTGCTTGAGCCATGTGTAAAAGAATCGTTTCTGGCCACTCCCAAGTGAATGGCGATCACTTGCGTGAACTTCAACACATAACACAATTTTATTAAGACGCCATGTTGTGCTGGTCAGGGACAACGTTGAGAGAGCTCTTTTTGCGATTATTTTGTAAGAAGATTGTACTCGATTACAAAGATAACACTAGCCCGATGGCATAATATTTAAAAAAGCGCTGAAGCTTATTGAAGGTAAACTTTTGCAAAGTTTGGAAAATTACTACCCGATTACAGTATTCCTGCTCCACAAAACAAGGACGAGGCGTCCACTGATTTAGTCAAAGAGCTTGGTTAGGATACTGTAGCTTTGGGAATTGCAGTCAATCAAACAGAGCCCCCGTTACCACCGGAGCACAGGCAAATTTTCATTTTAATAATAAATCGCTTAGATAGCGAACACACGAGTGAGCTATGAATATTTTAACATTGTTATTATTTTATATGTAAATGAGAAAGTGAATTACATTATACTTTCAGGAGCTAAGAGATGGAGTCTTGATATGCTGCCAGACAGCTGCATGAACAGCTTAACTGCTGAAGATTTTCGTCTACTATTAAACGCCGTTGGAGACATAAATGTGTCCACCTTGATATCATATACAACTTTCAATGATGAATCCAGTGAGGGATCTGACAAGCTCCTGAAATTTGAAAGGTGGTTTTGGAGCATTGTAGAAAAAATGGGTACTTCAGAGCGTCAAGATTTGGTAATATTGATTTAAATATTAACCAAAAATAGTTGTATTTTTTTGATAATAATTATATATCAAATATAAGATTTATTTTTGGACCAGCACACCTGCGCTATCAGCTCCTTCTTTCAGTAACTATTAGACCAATCGATAATTCTTTTTTACCTACAGGAAACACTTGTATATGTTTATATACATATATACCTTTATATTCTACCAAAACCATTTTACGTAGCAAATTACTTATGGCCATTAAATCGAAAAACTTTAGTTTTGTATAAATTTGGAGATGAGCTTTTAACTAGAGTATAGTTCTACAAATTCCATTTATATTAATGGCGAAATTGATATAACTAATTTATGTTTTATTGTACGACATACTTATTTATTATAAGGATATATTTTAAATTGTTTGTAAAATTGATTTTATTTCCACTTACAATTTGAAGTGGAAATCTTAATTTATATAAAAAAGTTTATATACATTAATGATTATCAACATTTATAGAAAATAAAATGAGATTCTAAATTTTGAAAGGAGTATAGTAGTAACGACATAGCAACAGTCGTTTCTTGTCGTTGTAATAATTGAGAGCAGTATAAAAACGAGAGAATGAATGTTCACATAAATTGTTTCAATTTAATAATTTTATTTTCCAAAATCAGGAGTATTAAACAAAATGGATTGGGGTACTCACAACCCGTCGTAAAGCATCGTAAAATCGTAAAATTATAAATTTTTACACTTGTTTAAAAAAATTGTTGTTGGATTTCATACAAAAATGAGTTTTACACATTTACAATTCTCAATGCTATGTTTTCGATTCGTTATAACTTATAACTTTATGAGACTTGTGAAAACCCTAAATATTTCTTCACAATTTTAATTTTTCCGCCGTTCTTATGTCTTATTAAAATACTGGAAACCCGTGTCGTTAAAAATTCTGAATTGCCCGGTAACAATTTTCAATAAACTTCTTAGTGCAAATAAAATAAGGCGAAGTCACAAGACCTGTGCGCTGCTTCAAATGTTTGGAACCCAAGCAGTAAAATGATAAAAACTGCTTCAAGGCACAGAAGACTAGTCTGCGGACAGTACAAACCTCCAAGTAGTGACAATAAGTGGATTAAAGAGAAAAGCTCAAAATAAAAGCATTCACTAGAATTATAGGCACTTGAGATTGCTCGCATTTACATTACCATGACTATGCTAACTCTCACATCAGACCGTCTGCCCATAATTTCTCACTAATACGGTTTTCAAAGCAACTGCATTTTGGTTGAAGTTTTGAAATTCACTATAATGATTTTTAACTCAACTCGTCAAAACAAATTTCGGTTGAATTATGGTCAACCTTCGACTTTTTTCTTAGAGAATTTCAGCTGCTAACAAGCAGTTGTAGTTAAACATGAATTATTTTAAGACTTATGAATATGTAATAAACATTAATTAAAAGCCATAAGCATACTGTCATTTCTAATTGAATGGGGAATCCTAAAGTTAAACGTGTAAAAATTATCCATATTTCTTCTCTTCCTCTGCTTCCCCCTGTGGGTACTGCGTCGAATACTTTCAGAGCTGTAGTATTTTCGTCTTTTCTTGAAATTGTTGACAAAAATAAAAAAGAAATTAATAGTTTTACTGTCCAGTTTTAATTAGTTACGCTACAGATGGGTAAAAGTTAGCTAACCGGTTACCGATTGATTATAAGTAATTAATGCATTCTTTACCCGATAGGTAAATCTAGCCTAGGGAAAAAGAAATATTTCTCTTCTCTCTCTAAATGTTGGTATGAGAATTTTACTGATACTGAAAATAGTTTGTGTAGTTATTGCTATGGTTACCTATGTTTTACAGAAAACTGGTGCATCGGTTACGTCGCCACATGCTGTAGGTTGTTTGTTACTCATTGGTTACCACTACCTATCGTATCGGTTACATTTTCCCTTATAACTAAAACAATTGAAATTCTTATTTTATTTTTTGAAATTTACATATTTATTCATAATAATTTTACGTTTCTTTCTATTTTTTACAATTTTTTAGTAATTATTTTGGGTTAGCTTTTAAATATTAGCACTTATATATAAACAAATATTTTACAAACTTAATTTTTCTTGTTATAATCATTTTGGCCAACATTTATATATTTACTATATTATCATTATTTCTTTTAATTTATATATAATTTATATTAATTGTGGTACTTTGTTTAATTTAGTATAATAGTTACATTTCTGGGTGTTGTGGAATCTGATAGTTGTCGGAATCAGAATTGAAACCGATCAAAAAAAGCAGTAAGTGTAATGAATTCAGACATTATTGGTTTGATATTCGAAACAGAATTTTTATCGGTTTTGGGTGTCACAGAAACCAATTTTATCGGTTTTGCTGTCAGAAACAAAGCAAGAAGATAGTCGCACACAGATTTGAAATGTAAGTTAAGAAATCGAGTTATTTTATTGTTACGAATTGATTTATCTTTATTTCTATAGAAGAAAACATAAGAATAAAGTACGAAATGTCTTAATTATTGAGTTTTGGAAAAAATGCGGATATTTAAGGGGGAGCCGCTTTAGAGGCTTGATGTTTTTTTTTTGGAGGGAAAGAAATAATTGATTAAAGCGAAATTTCTAGGGTTTATAGTTATATATTTAAACATCACCCGAAAATTTTTTGGATACGAATTCTTTGATATTCTGCCTTAGGGAAACAATTGCCCGATGCATCTCGCGTATGCATTTGTCGGACGGCGGAAAGTATGCAGGTCGCAATTTCAGTCGGAAACAAAAAAATTAAAGAGATTCACATTTGCCAATAACTTATATTCAAGTTAAGCTAGGAAATTTTAAAAAATAAAAAAGTGGTTTTTGACCAAAAAATGTTACTTTATGTTGCTTAAACATATGTTCAAACTTAAATTTTCTTAATTTTTTTAGTTTAAATAGAAGATAATTTAATGCCAAAGATAATAAACTTTGTCGCAATTCCATACGATTAGTTTTTTTCAATCCTGCCCGATAATTAAGAAAAATCGTAAAAATGAAAAACCGAGTCAAAGTTTTCGCTTTCTGCCCAAGCGCTCATATATCGCTCGGTCACTATTTCCCTTCTATATAGCTTCGACAATATTTCGAATTCTCATTTATAAATTCCATCCATAAATGTTATCTCTAAAAATCTTTTTTCAATTCAGAACTCAATAAAAACTTTAATAGGATTGCTTCCAAATGTATTCATTTATCCAGATTAAGAAGCAGAAAAATACTCTTAAATGTGTACGTTATTAACTGTTCGGAGTTTGCGCCGTACTAAATTTTGTAAAGATAGCTTGTCAGTTAAAAAAGGTTTCCATACCAGAACTTGATTTTCATCGGAGCTGTAGGACTAAACTTTCGGTCTGAAAAAATTGATATTGATACATATAACGCGAAAATTCTGCTAACAGAATCGCCTAAGAATAAAAGGAAAATTTTGAATTGAATTTACTAAAATCGAATGAATATTGCCGATCTTGATATCACACGATTAGTGGGATTCTGTAAGCAATCTCTTGTTTCTATTTGAGACATTTTGACCAGTTACTATTCACAATATAGTCTCTATCCTCAAAATATTGTCTCAAATTTTGTCAGCTGGTAATAAGCAGGTCGCAAACGTATTAAGAAAAGAAAAAACAAGCAATGGACGAGGAAGTCACTGCTTTTTAGTTAATTTTACAAACTTATGAAAATGAAGAAAGGTACGTATCATTTAATATCAATGAATATAAAAATATTATTAATTTCTTTCAATTAGAAATGTAAACAGGAGAAATTTGGCACACTTAAGGAATAGTGAGGATCCACTTTTATTGGAGGATGCAACATTTAGAAAATATTTTCGTTTTCCGAAATCGTTGTGTTGGGACCTTATGTAGGAATTGAAACCTCTCGATAATCGTTTCCGAAAGATTCGGATGAGTGTTCATGCTTTTAAATTTAGATTTTTTACTAAACATTGGCTCATACCAATACTGCATTGGAAATAGCCATTTATCTGCCATGAGTCAACCTAGCATATCTCGAAATGTAAGGCATATATGCAAACTTGTGTTGGAACAAAAAATGCGGAAATAAGCTTTCCAAATGCAACAGAGCACTACAACAGAATTAAAATGGGGTAAAGTATATATATGTGAGTTAAAGTAAAACAAGTATATAAAAACATTAAAATATTTCTAGTTTCCATAATAAGTTTGGAATAAAAGGAGTGATTGATGCTATTGACTGCACCCATGTTGCAATAATTGGACCGTCTTCGTCGTCTAACGTTATTCCACATGAATACATGAACCGAAACGTAGAAGCGGTAGGTTAAAATATTATTTTTATATATGTAATATATGTACATTAGGGTGTTTTTTTTTTTGAACTATTAATTTTTTTCATTCCCGTCACGAAATTTCCTTGGAAATACCCTAACAAAAATTCCCTGAAAATGTTAGCCCTTAATATTAAAGCCAAGGCCTGTAAAAATTTTCCATAGAAAATACACTACAATCTTGAGGTTTTATCTTTAAATTCCTACAGATCAAAGGTATTTTATGGCATCGCTTTGACTTTAGACGTATATTTCTCAGAATTGTTCACTCTACAAAAGTGCTCAGTGCAACAGAGACCTAACTCACAAAAGGGACTCTAAACCCGATTTTTCCAAGAATTTCGCATTTTTTTGTATATATCTCGTAAATGACAGGAGCTATAGAAAAACTGTACACAACGAATTTGTAGGAAATTTTATTTGCCATAAAAAAAACCAAAATCGCTATCAATAATACTTCTGGAGATATTCAGCTTTTTAAGTAAGACTGTATGCAATTTTCATAGATTTTTTAATACATACCATACCAGACTTCTTCTATATGTATGTACATAATAAACATTAATAGGAACAACTTAAAAATATCTTCTTACACATATATTTATTTAATTTTTTTTAAACAGCTTCCGACTGCTTTAAAATAGCTCTTGCCATATTGTTTAAAGACTCCGCAACATTTTTGAAGCATTAATGTGATGTCTCCCTAAATTTTGCCTCTTCGTCGCTTCTCCTCTTCATCGTAGCCATCATGCCAGCAAACATTTCTTGTGAAGTCTGCATTCGAGTACGTGAAATTGATGGCATCTCGCTTACTGAAGGACTTTGTGGATCTATATTTATTATAATGTCGTTCTAAACGTAAAAATAAAATATCATTCCATTTCATTTACTTATAAAAAATAGGTTTATAGACACATTATACGGAAAGATTTTATTTAATCATACCTCTACTCCAATAGTTGGGACATCAGGCAATCTATCAACCACGGTCTCCCTAAGGTTTTCATCGACCGCTCTTCCAACTCGGAGGAATGAATTTCTTGTATTGGTGCTCCGCCTGTCAATATACATATTATCTACTTTCGCCTTTCTTGCCCTTAAGGGAATCTGGTTTTTCCAATGGTTTAAACACTGTAAAATAAACAAGATGTTAATCACAATTGAAATATATTTATATAAATAGAAGTGTATATTAGGGAGGCAAACGTGATGGACCTTTCAAAGCGCTTAGCTGCGTTTTTGTGGAGCTTGATACTAGCAAATATTTAATTTAACGTTTACTTACCTTTGTTTTCCATTTTTAATGTATTGACAATTCACTTATAGAGATCATCACAGATAATAATCGATTGTTGGTGTTTATGTTTTATACAAAACTTAATCAGGTAAAAGTAAAAAATAAATCAATTTCACATCAATTTTAGCTACATATATCGTATTTCAAAAACAACATTTTATTTTCATTTTTATTGGTAATTAAACTTTTTGACTGCGTTAAAGATAATTTAATATTTATTATCAACACTCTTTTTTCATTCAGGTTTTATATATAAGTTGAAAAACGTTTAGTTAGTTTTTATAAAAAAAATGTTTTCCGGGAGCTATGATCCTTTATGGAATTCCGCTTAAGAACTAAAGTTTACAATTAATTATACCAGTGGTCGGCATTTCTTAGCACAATTGTGCAAACTAACTTCACACTTCTTCAACCTGCTTCTGGAGAAAATAGTTCGAGCTGCAGAACTAAATAGAGAAGGTACCATCTTCTATAAGAGTGTACAGCTGCTGACGTATGCCGCGCCGTTAGTTCTGCTTTCTCCAGGCTGGACAAGGAAGCACAGAAAATGGGTCTGGCAGTGAACGAGGGCAAAACGAAATATCTCCTGTCATCAAACAAACAGTCGTAGCACTCGCGACTTGGCTCTCACGTCACTGTTGACAGTCATAACTTTGAAGTTGTAGATAATTTCGTCTATCTTGGAACCAGCGTAAACACCACCAACAATGTCAGCCTGGAAATCCAACGCAGGATTGCTCTTTCCAACACGTGCTACTTCGGACTGAGTAGGCAATTGAAAAGTAAAGTCCTCTCTCGACGAACAAAAGCTAAACTCTATAAGTCGCTCATAATTCCCGTCCTGCTATATGGTGCAGAGGCTTGGGCGATGACAGCAACCGATGAGTCGACGTTACGAGTTTTCGAGAGAAAAATTCTGCGAAAGATTTATGGTCCTTTGTGCATTGGCCACGGCGAATATCGCATTCGATGGAACCATGAGCTGTTCGAGATATACGACGTCATTGACATAGTTCAGCGAATTAAAAGACAGCGGCTACGCTGGCTAGGTCATGATGTCCGGATGGACGAAAACACTCCAGCTCTGAAAGTATTCGACGCAGCACCCGCCGGGGTACGCAGAGGAAGAAGAAGACATCCACTCCGTTGGAAGGACCAAGTGGGGAAGGACCTGGCTTCGCTTGGAATATCCAATTGACGTAGCGAAAAGAAGAAACGACTGGCGCGCTGTTGTTAACTCGGCTATAATCGCGTAAGCGGTGCCTACGCCAGTTAAGAAGAAGAACTTCACACGTACGCTTACGCTCTATCGTTCAGTCGTTGTCGAGCCAGCAACGAATTAACATCGCGCAAGACTATAGCGCAAAACCAAATATGCCCTGCGAGAAATATTTTATGATTCTAAATGTCTTTGGTGCCATGCAATGCCTTTTATGTTCCAAGTCTTTTAAAGATAATAGGGAATATATCCTTAAAAGAAATTTTGTTAATTTTCATCATACTCTTAATTATTTATAAAATTTGCTTAATTTTAATTCCAACAGTGACAGATCCTCTCATGCCGACCACTGAATTATACTTAAATCTAGACCAGTGGCATGGATAATAGGATACGAGACTCTCGCATTGGCTCTCATTGGCTCTCATTTTTCTCCAAACGCGTTCCCTGATTATTTGACAGCGCAGGAGATCAGTAAATTTCGATCAGCTGATTTCAGAAAAGGCGGGATGCCAGAAGTAAACCGCTATAATTACTTGACGAAATTGGTGTGAAGTGAAATTTCATTGAACTGTGCGAACATATTTTGGCAAAATAAATGTTTATGTAAATTAATTAATGATTTTGCATTTTAGCATTTATATATGTATGTATTTTCAAAGTGTTTAATTTTGTGTTTTGTATAATTTATTAAATACCCAATCTAATATTTTTCAGCAGTGGCATCATTGGCAAATGTTATAAAAAATTCGAGTTTTGACAGCTCTCTCTCGAATCAAAGAGTCTCGTATCATATTATCCTTGCCAGTGGTCGGCATTTCTTAGCACAATTGTGCAAACTAACTTCAAGTGCTGAACACATAGAGCGCGACAGACTGCAAACTACATCTGTCAAATATTAAAATACACACGATCTTATGGACACTGCACGACTGCAGGCCGACAGTTGCCGTTCTCGCTTACTTCCTAAATTTGCCAACGACAGTAGGACGACAGTAGAATAGAAGATAGAAAGAGGAGGTAGAGTGGTGATGCCACTAATATGTAAAATGTAAAATAATTCACAGCTCTAACAAACTTGAAGTTATTTTACAAATAAAAGCATAAAATAGCTCTATTATATCATTTGTAATAACAATTGATAATTTAAAGCAAAAATATTTACCTATTTACTTATTTTTTGCATAAAAAATTTCACTTAGTATGGCCACAACGAAATTGTGTACATACAAAATGGACAACTGCGTTGTTTTGTGTACAAGACAGGCATGCAATGCCTTTTATGTTCCAAGTCTTTTAAAGATAATAGGGAATACATCCTTAAAAGACATTTTGTTAATTGTCATTATTCTATTAATTATTTGAGCTTGAGATCGACCATGAGTCAGGGTAGACTGTCCAATCTTGCGATTCTCTCAATAGAATGTGAAACTGCTTCAACTTTAAATTACAGTGATATGATATGTGATTTTGCAGCGATCAAAGCTAGAAAAGTGCATCTTTAAGTCCTATCACTATTTTTAAGAAAGATATAAGCCAAAAGATATAAGACAAATTCAAAGACCGAAGAGTATTCGAGTAAAAATTAATATTTTTCATTGTTATTCAGATTATTACATTCTGAATGTACAATTCTTTATCTTTTATAAAAAATTTTGCAAAAAAATTTGTTGAAGTATTTTTCTGAATATTAAAAAAAAGCGAAGATCGTTTACGTTGCGCCCGGGGCGACGGCCCCTTTCGCCCCCTCTAGCTACGCCACTGATGCATGAGATGATACTTTTTAAATATTTGGGGTGTTAACTAGTCCCCCTTGAAATTCCGAATGAACGTCCCCGCCCAGTGGAACTTGGAAAAAGTACTTCTATATTTCATTAGTTTTGAAAGTACTTATTGGCTATGGAAGATGAAAGTGATTACTTCGTAAATTGATGGTATGCCAATGAAGAAAATGTTTATAAATTTAATTCAACCTCGCTACTAAGCCGCTTACGATTTCAGCAAATTGTATGCTTGTACAAATCTCTGTTGTTGTATTCTAGCAGATCAATTTAAATTTCACTTGAAAAATAAAACTCATTACCAACCCCAATACGATTTCAGCAAATTGTATGCTTGTACAAATTTCTGTTGTTGTATTTGATATGTTGAATTTTTTTTTCAAGAAGTAACAGCATTTTTTGGTAAACGTTCTCGTCCATGAAGTTATTTGTCACTTTAAAGAAGAATTTTGTTTGTGGGTGTTGCAAATAAATTAAGCAATAAATATAAAGTGCATAGAAATAAAAGTGGAGATATATATACATATATAGTTATCAAGGTAAGTACTAACATCAAATTTTATTAATCATTAAATTTTATTAAATATGTTATATACATGTACATATCGTACATACTAATAATATTATCAGATGATACGCAGTTTCGGCAAACGTCATATAAAAAGATTAGCAGCTGCGCATTTAGCTAGAATGCAAAATGTGCAAGCAGAATCTACAAGCAATGATATATTTATGGAAAGCATTTCCAATGAAAACGAAATATTTATGGAAGACATTTCCAATGAAATTGATGATAGTAAGTTAAACTCAACATAAATAATCTTTTTTTTTTAATTACCACGTGTTTGTTGTTTTCTAGATAATCCAAGTTCATCTAACTTAAAAAAAAATGATTTAAAATATAAACTGAAAAAGTGGTACTTTGAGTACAGCCCAAGTAGAAATTCAGTAAACTCATTATTATCAATTTTGCAAGATGAAGGCTTGGATATCCATTTGTTGTTACATGGTCTAATAGGACAAAACGAAAAAATTATTGTAAAAGGCGTTCATCCTGGCGAATATTTCCATATAGGCATTAGCTATCATTTACAAAAAATTTCTGATAGGATTAAAAACATGTCTGAAATAGTGATAGATATAGGCATTGATGGTCTTCCTTTATTTAAAAGTTCCAAAAGGTCGCTATGGCCAATATTAGGCTCTATAGAAAATATGCAAGAAAAATATGTATTTTTAATAGGAGCGTTTATCGGTGGCTCTAAACCTGTAAGTGTAGATCAATACCTACATGATTTTAATAATGATTTAAAAAAAATAATGCAAGAAGGAGTTCTCATCAATAAACAACCTATAGCTGTAAAGATAAGAGCATTTATTTGTGACGCCCCTGCAAGAGCTTATGTTAAGCGGCCTTTACACGGTCATTTTTGTATGAAGACATGGTATGATGCAAAAAAAACTGGTTTTCGTTTAAACGGTCAAACATGCAATCATACTTTATTCCTCTATTATTTGTGAACGAAGCAACATGGCACGTGCATTAGTTGCAGCACTTGTAATTGATATTATAGAAGAAGGCGAAGTGAAACAAAAAAAGCAAAAAAGACAGAGAAAAACTTGGGTAAAGGAATGGCGATCAAGAAGACCAGTTTTTTCACATATAAGTTTGTTAAAGGAACTTGAACAGTCCAGCCCGGCGGACTACACAAATTTTCTCCGAATGGATCCTTCTGTATATAGGGAACTTTTGGAAAAAGTAACACCTTATATAGAAAAACAAAATACTATTATGCGAGACGCAATTTCGCCTGATGAACGTCTCTCTGTAACATTGAGGTATTTGGCAACTGGAGAGAGCTACGAAAGTTTGAAATTCCAGTCGTATATTTCAACTGCAAGTTTAAGCAACATAATTATTGAGACATGTGAAGCGTTGATTAAAGTTCTTAAAGATTTTATTTCAGTAAGTATACATATGTATATATTAAACAAAACAAAAATGAAATATTTCTTTAAATCAATAAAAATAACAAAAATAAAAAGAAAAGTTTGCTTATGAATAGTCAGAGTCGTTCAACAAGTCCGTAAATGTCTGATATTCCGTGTTGTTTTCCGTATTGTTGAGTATTTATGGTTTCCTGTGGTTGTATGTTGATGCTGGAAATTTTTTGATATTGCTGTGGCTGAACTGTTCTATGAAGTCTGATGTGCTGAACTTGCGGTTGAGGAGTAGATATAATTTGCGATGGACTCAGAAGCGGGGGAGAAATTAAGTATTGCGGACGACTTTGCAATGTTGTTGAATCAAAACATGTTGACGAGTTGTCACTATAAGAAAAAGGTGTTGATGAGCATCTTGTGTTAGGTACGTTGAACATCTGATGGGAATTTTCGTTCAACCGACCCAAAGCTCCTTGGTACAACACCTCCACAATGGTTTTATTGGCAAATAATTGTTGATTAAAGTCAAGTTTCCTGAAGAGGACTTCCCAAGTCGAACTGAAGGTACTTGCATCGTCATTGCGTCGCGTCGAATCTTCTAAAGCTTTGACTGCTTTAATAAGCAACTGTTGTTTTTCTTTTTTACCAAATTCTCCTTTGTCTTTTTTGGCGCAAGGTGCAATCTGAAAATAATAAATAAAAATAAAAACTATTATCTTTCCAGTTGCCGAAAAGTGAAGAAGAATGGAAAACGATAGCTTCTGAATTTTATGAACTGTGGAATTTCCCGAATTGCCTTGGCGCTATCGATGGAAAACATGTAAACATTACGAAACCACCGCATTCTGGATCATACTATTTCAACTATAAGAAGACTTACAGTATTGTTTTGATGGCCATAGTCAATGCAAAATATCAATTTTTAATGGTGGAACCTGGAGCAAACGGAAGAGTTTCCGATGGTGGTGTTTTCGGAAATACTATATTTTCGACTATGCTTGATGACGGAAAGTTGAAAATACCTTCCCCAACAAAACCGTCTGGTTTTGAAAAAGAGCTGCCGTATGTTTTTGTAGCAGACGACGCTTTTGCACTAAGCGAACATTTTATGAAACCCTATAGTCAAAGTGGTCTAACCCAGCATCAACAACAATATAACTATCGTCTCTCACGGGCAAGAAGAGTTGTAGAAAACGCGTTTGGAATTATATCTTCCAGATTCAGAATATTGCTGACTACAATACATTTATCTCCCGAAAAGGCAACGAAAATTGTTTTAGCAATTTGCTATTTACACAACTTCTTAAGCACAAAAAGCAGTGAATATTATCTTCGAATGATAAATGATGTAGGTGAAAAGTCGGTACCTGCTTTGATGCAAATAGAAAAAACCACAAGTCGGAAGAGTACTACCAACGCCAAGAAAATTCGAAACTCATTTTGTGAATACTTTAATGGTGTTCGATCAATGTAATTTTGCATTTCGTTTTATAAATAAAAATAAGTATATGCATAAATAAATAAAAATGTCCTGTTCGTTTTACTTACGTCTTCCACAGTCGTGTCCCCATTTTCCTCATTTTCTATTGATGACATGCCAGTCATCTGTGTTTCTTGCTCTTCCAAAAATGCTAGGTCATGAAAGTACCACAAAGATGGTATATATATTTCATCAATTCCTGCTCCAGACTTCTCACTTCGCTTAATTTTTTTTAATTCACGTCGATAACATCCGCGAAGTGAGTTTATTTTGTATTTTAAACTTTCCAAATTTGCTTTTGGATCTATCTCCTTATATTTTTTTAAAAGTGCTTCATAAGCAGCATTCTTCTTTATTTTGTTTTTGTACTCCTCGCTTTTCACTTTCCATACTTCTGGATAGCTTCGATAAATTTCAAAGAAGTCCTTCCACAGTTCTACGTTTATCCGTGACGCCATTACACTTCGATGTTTGCTTACAACTGAAAATATATACTGCGTTCATGATGCAAGCGTTTACACCATAAAACATGTTCATAACAACATCATGTTTTTAAAAATTTTTATAAACCATCGCACATGTATGACGAACACGAATTTATTATGTTTACACGCTCATTCTTCTCATCACGCCGCACATGCTTGCAAACTTGAATGACCGTGTAAAGGCCGCTTTACAGGGGTTGTAGGTCACAATGCTCATTATGGTTGCCACAAATGCACACAGAAAGGGAAAACAATTGAATATGTTGTGGTTTATAGCACAAAAAGGTGCGATGAAAGGACGGACTTAGATTTTAAAAATCGTGTGCACTCAGAACATCATAATAACATGTTTAAAAATATTCCTTCAGAACTCGAAAAGTTTAGAATAAAAATGGTATCGCAGTTTCCTCTAGATCCCATGCATTTATTTGATCTAGGAGTAACAAAAAAAAAATGCTTTAGGCACTTTTATGCCAAAAGAATTTTCAAGAAAACCAAGAAGACTCGATGAATTAAAATTCTGGAAGGCAACTGAGTATACTGGCCCTATTGTTTTGAAAGGCATTATTAGTGATAAGCTTTACAATCATTTTTTAATTTTGCATTGCGCCTATCGTTTGTTATGTTCTAAAAAAAGCTATTTTGATAACTTGGATGTAAGCGACCAGCTATTAAAGAAATTTGTAATTATGTTTCCCCAGCTCTACTCTGAAAAGGCAGTTACTTGTAATGTACATAATTTGCTGCATTTACCGCAGTGCATAAGAGAAATAGGGTTTATCATGGGCTTTACTGCATACAAGTTTGAGAATTTTATGCAAGACATAAAAAACAAAATTAAATGCCCAACAAGAGTTCTTCAACAGCTTAATAATTTATATGTAAATGAAGTAGTAGTGTCATCAAAAAGTCCAGTGGTTGGTTTTAAAACAAATCGTTTGGGAGAAATAATTTCATTTGAAAGCTATTTTTTTTTATCAACAATTCAACCCAATAATTACTGCTGTATAACTCCTTGCATTCCCTTCAAAATTAAGGAATTTAAGCAAATAGATGATGAGAAATATATAGTGGGCAATAGAGTTTTGAACTTTGATAATTTTTTCACGCAACCAGTCCAATCTTTGTCAGCATTAGGAATAGTAATAGTGAATAAAGATATATGTTCTGATTTAGAAATATTCAAATTAAGTGATATAAATTATAAATATACAGCTTTGCCTTATGGAGAACAAATCGTCATGATGCCCATTCTTCATAACGTCATCTGGTAATATTTTTATACATTTTAGATATCTAATAATTTTATATGTTTTAAATGAAAATTGTTACACTTATATTTAATTGCAGATGTCTTTATTTAAGTCGCAAATCCCCGATTCTGATTTCTTTATCGCTTCTAGCGAGTTTACCAATTTAAATACAATGAATAACACTAAATTAGAAGGTAATGTCAATAACAAAGTTCATAATTTCAATGTTTTTAATCAAAATGTTTGTGTTTATTAGAAAAATTTGATATCATTATAGCCAACCAAAACATCATAAAGTGACAACAAGCAGAAACGTTGGCGATGTTTAAGCAGCTATTTGAAAAAGATGTAGGCTCCTATTTAACGAGAAGTGTGTTCCCGTTTTCCAACTTGGAACCATTAAAAAAACTGAATGCAGATATAGTGGCAGGTTCCAGTGCAGACTATGTAAGTTGTCTATATAATCCCTTAAGTTTCACTATTTGACTAATAAATATTATACCTATTTTTCTATAGATAAAAATCATTGAACAATTTGCTGCCAAATTTGCAAACAAACATACTATTCACTTTCACTTTAGTAAATAAAAATGCGTACGGATCTAAAAGGCACAAACCATTTAACTTTTATTTATAACATAAATGTATATTTTATAAAGTTATTTATTATAAATATCGGCGAGATAAGCGGTGAGACTTCAATTCGGAGTAATATCGCGGAAAATCGCGTTAGAGGTGCAAAACGTTGACGCGGCGCAGTGTAGAAGCGAAAGTTGGTAGCGAATTCACGTGTCGAATTGCTTATAACGAATTGATGGGCTTTCCCATTGCCGCTTCCTTTTGTGAGTTGGGTTGCGTACGAGAGTGGTGTGCTAAATTGGTGATGTGTTGCAATGTCATCAGCTGTGGTGAATTAAGCTGGCGTATTAGGATGCTCATTTAACCATCCTGGGCCCCATAGGCGAATATTTTGCCTAGTTTTATACATAAACATATATTGTTGCACGTATTTCGGCGTATTTCTGATGGAGTGGCATGGATTTGACAGCAAAAGTATTTATTAATGGCGTTGTAATATTGTCATATTTATTCGTGTATGGTGAAAACAGCTTTTGGTTTAAAATATAGCACATGTACATATTTGAATATGAATATTAAAATGCAAATAGATGCTTAAGAGAAGCAACTTCATTTTGCAGGTTATTTATTATTTGGCTTTTCAATGTTATTGGCAATGGTTGCAGTTTTTTTATGATATTTAATTTATGATCGGCTAAAGAAGGATTGGAACTCCACGTCTGGCTCAGATGTGGCCAGAATGGGTACTCCTTAGACCTGGTGTTAGGACTGTGACAATAGAGGGATCTTGCTTGGGAGTGGCCGTGAATAGAGAACGTCTTTGATTCGTGGAGTAGATAATTTTGTATACTTAATTTGAAGCTTTGTATAGCTGATTTCCATAACTCACCCATATGAGGAGCGCTTGGGCAGATGCGATAAGAGCGACCTGAGCTTTTGTAAGAGTAGGTGCGTCAATGTATCGCTTTGGGAGTATGGTGATCTTTTAACTTCCTTTTTGATTTTATTTTTTTTTTGAAAATTAATGAAAATGTCGATTTTTCGACTTCTGGAGACAATTTTGTTATATTTTACAAATATATTTAAGTGCGTATGCACTAATTTAAACGCCAAAGTAGCGCGCCACATAACTTGAGATTTTTAAGCAGGATTTTTGTATCATTATTGGCGAAAGCCATCCTGCGGGGCCGAAAGTTTTATGTGCTGTTAATACATATATCGACTGTCAGAGGTAACTCTGACTTTATTTTTTATACCTTTATGTGGGGTATTGCAAAATTGTGGCTCTAGTGGTTGTCGTACGACGTACCGGCCATTATTTGATCGAGTACGTGGGACGGCATTTCAAATTCCTTACGCACAGCTGCAACCGAAACCATTGGTTTTCGGAAAATGCAAAAGAACAGCTGGTACGACGAGGAGTGCCGTGTCGCAGCCGAGAGAAAACAGACTGCCTACCTCGCAACGTTACGATCGACCACAACACGTGCGGGATGGGATAGATACCGAGAGTTGAGAAGGGAAGCAAGACGCATTTGAAGACAGAAAAAGAAAGAGGATAAAATGCGTGAGTACGAAGAGCTTGATAAGCCGGCCGA
Organism: Bactrocera neohumeralis; assembly: GCF_024586455.1. Lineage (NCBI taxonomy): Eukaryota > Metazoa > Arthropoda > Insecta > Diptera > Tephritidae > Bactrocera > Bactrocera neohumeralis. The sequence continues at coordinate 34,064,249 of NW_026089622.1, forward strand.
CAGGGGTAATGCTCGAAAATTCTACGAAAAAATGCGGCGGCTTACAGAAGGTTTCAAGACCGGAGCATACTCTTGTAGAACCCCCAAAGGTGATCTATTGACCGATGCCCGATTAGCCTCCTCAACATCGCATATAAGGTTCTATCGAGCATATTGTGTGAAAGATTACCCACCGTCAACAAACTGATTGGACCTTACATGGTGGCTTTAGACCTGGAAAATCAACAACCGACCAGATATTCACCATGCGCCAAATCTTGGAAAAGACCCGTGAAAGGAGAATCGACACACACCACCTCTTCGTCGATTTCAAAGCTGCTTTCGACAGCACGAAAAGGAGCTGCCTTTTTGCCGCGATGTCTGAATTTGGTATCCCCGCAAAACTAATACGGCTGTATAAACTGACGTTGAGTAACACGAAAAGCTCCGTCAGGATCGGGAAGGACCTCTCCGAGCCGTTCGATACCAAACGAGGTTTCAGACAAGGCGACTCGCTATCGTGCGACTTTTTCAACCTGCTTCTGGAGAAAATAGTTCGAGCTGCAGAACTAAATAGAGAAGGTACCATCTTCTATAAGAGTGTACAGCTGCTGGCGTATGCCGATGATATTGATATCATCGGCCTCAACACCCGCGCCGTTAGTTCTGCTTTCTCCAGGCTGGACAAGGAAGCACAGAAAATGGGTCTGGCAGTGAACGAGGGCAAAACGAAATATCTCCTGTTATCAAACAAACAGTCGTCGCACTGTTCTGCAGAAAAATTCTGCGAAAGATTTATGGTCCTTTGCGCACTAGCCACGCCGAATATCGCATTCGATGGAACGATGAGCTGTACGAGATATACGGCGACATTGACATAGTTAAGCGAATTAAAAGACAGCGGCTACGCCTCACAATACCGATCTACTTTAGTTTTGTTTAATATTTGGGGAAGTTTCCCTATCTCTTGAAATTTACTTAATTGTGAATTAAGGCATTTGGCTGTGCAGCGTTTGAGCTGTTTGTGCCTTTGAGCAACATGGAGTCTATCGGAAATTTTTTGAATTTGGGGTTTCGGGATTTGCTTTTGCAATTAAACCCGTAGTTCTTTGTGAATAAACGCTTCTTTGAGGTGAAATGGGATATCTGCTGTAATGAAGCATTGAGTTGTGTCTTTAGTGACAATAGAAGCAAATATATTTGCTTTTGCAATTTTTCAGATTGTGTGTATGGGACAAGCAGTTTGTACAGAGTCTTTTTGATCTGACAAAGTTGTTCCTTTCGTTAATATTTAATTTTTTAAACTTATCGCAAGTTTTAAGCATATGCCCTTTTGTGCATAGTTCGCACGACGTGTGTTTTTTCTGTTCGGATATGAACAAGTGCGTTTTGTGAAAGCTTTTGTTTAATTTTTTGTTGCTTCTAGCTAGGGGTCTATTGAAGCTTCTATTTTGGTCGTGTTTAATGATCTTAGTTTTGATTAATTTTTCTTCTAACCTTTCCGCAATTTCATATTGGGTTGTGAGAAAATCTTTCATTTGTTGCCACGTTGGGCACTTTTTTGGTGATGAGAGCGATTGCTCCCATAGAAGTAACGACTTTTCTGGTAATGCGGCGGCGCAAATGTTCACCAGAATTGGGTCCCAGCTGTCTGTGGGAATATTTAGTGTCGATAGTGTCAAACAATTTGAAACAGTGGATTCTAGTTTGATGAATTCTACCCTTGTTCCTTTCTTAATTTTTGGCAAGTTCATTAGTATCGTTACTTGCTTATCGACCAGTATTCTGCCGTTTTCATATCTAGCTTTCAAATTATCATCATTAAGTGCGAACTGTTTTACTATTATGCCTGCTTGACCTTTGGTTTTGTATCTGAGGTGATACAATTTTTGCGCATGTGATAATTGAGGATGGTTTATGTACACGGCCGTGAACATCTCCCGGAAGGACGGTCATTCTTCATAACCTCCGTAAAAGGTTTCTGTGTCACATGCGGGCACCTCGAGGTGGATGCCTGAACTTGCCTTTTGACTGTCTACGAGTATTTGTGGTAGCTCTACCCTACTGTGGAGAGTAGGTTCAATCGCTTTAATGAGCTTTAGTTGATCGGAGATCATTGCTTTTGTTTCTTCGAAATGGTCTAAGCAGTTTTCGTAAATATGGTAAGCCGATGATTTAAAATTATGTGGCAAGTCTGAATCGTTCGATTCTAGTATGGCGTCATGAGCCACTTGAAGGCGAGTCCAAAAAGTTTTAAGATTTTGGCTCTTTATTTCTAATTACGGTTCAGAGTTTTCGTGAATCGGTGAAGAGGCAAATCTAGTGCAGTATCTTGTTAAACTGTCACTTTCTGAAATTAATTTAGCAACCTGTTTTGAGCGTGTAGCTCCTGCAGGTGTATTTTGATTAGTGTCGTTATTAACCATTTTTGCGAAATAATATTATATATTTATTTAATTTTAGCTTTAAGTTTAAAAATATCCGCACTTTTACTTTATTACCACCTTTTACGTCCTTATGTTAGTATTTAGATACACCCTAATACTTGGACTTGTATGTATGTATGTGCTTATGAAAGTACTTATGTTTAGTGCAATTGAGAGCTCACTGAACAAGTAAGGAAGGGCTAAGTTCAGGTGTCACCGAACATTTTATACTCTCGCATGATAAAGTGATAATCGAGATTTCATTATACGTCATTTACATATTTTTCAAATACCGTATTTTTGTAAAGTTTTATTCCGCTGTCATCATTGGTTCCTAATGTATATATTATACAGAGAAGGCAACAGATGGAATTCAAAATAGCGTTATATTGGAAGAAGGCGTGGTTGTGAACCGATTTCACCTATATTTCGTACATGTCATCAGGGTGTTAAGAAAATATTATATACCGAATTTCATTGAAATCGGTATAGTAGTTCCTGAGATATGGTTTTTGGTCCATAAGTGGGCGAGGCCACGCTCATTTTCAATTTTTAACAAAAACCCTAGGTGCAGCTTCCTTCTGCAATTTCTTTCGTAAAATTTAGTGTTTCTGACGTTTTTTGTTTGTCGGTTAACGCACTTTTAGTGATTTTCAACATAACCTTTGTATGGGAGGTGGGCGTGGTTATTATCCGATTTCTTCCATTTTTGAACTGTATATGGAAATGCCTGAAGAAAACGACTTTGTAGAGTTTGGTTGACATAGCTATAGTAGTTTCCGAGATACGTACAAAAAACTTAGTAGGGGGCGGGGCCACGCCCACTTTTCCAAAAAAATTGCGTCCAAATATGCCCCTCCCTAATGCGATCCTTTGTGCCAAATTTCACTACAATATCTTTATTTATGGCTTAGTTATGACACTTTATAGGTTTTCGGTTTCCGCCATTTTGTGGGCATGGCAGTAGGCCGATTTTGCCCATCTTCGAACTTGACCTTCTTATGGAGCCAAGGAATACGTGTACCAAGTTTCATCATGATATCTAAATTTTTACTCAAGTTACAGCTTGCACGGATGGACGGACGGACAGACGGACGGACAGACATCCGGATTTCGACTCTACTCGTCACCCTGATCACTTTGGTATATATAACCCTATATCTGACTCTTTTAGTTTTAGGACTTACAAACAACCGTTATGTGAACAAAACTATAATACTCTCCTTAGCAACATTGTTGCGAGAGTATAAAAATATGAATGGACTGTGATATGCAATATTTATACTCTCGCAGCAACAATGTTGCTTTTCAGGAAAAAACAAGTAAGAACAGCTTTTGTTCCTGTCCGTCTGTCCGCAGTCCATCCGTGAAGCTGTAACAGAGTAAAAATTAGCACTACTTGCAACGTTACGATCGACCACAAGAAGTCAAGTTTAAGATGGGCAAAATCGGTTCTACTGAGATGCCCACAAAATGGCGGAAACGAAAAACGCATTCAGAACAGCTTTAAATAAAGATATTGGTGAAATTTGTGAGTAAAGGATCGCATTAAGGGAGGGACATATTTGACGCAATTTTTTTGGAAAAGTGGGCGTGGCCCGCCCCTACTAAGATTTTTGTACATATCTCGGAAACTACTATAGCTATGTCAACCATAGAGTCGTTTCAGCTTTCAGGCATTTCCATATACAGTTCAAAAATGGAAGAAATCGGATAATAACCATCGCCCACCTCCCATACAAAGGTTATGTTGAAAATCACTAAAAGTGCGTTAACCGACTAACAAAAAATGTCAGAAACACTAAATTTAAACGGAAGCAATGGCAGAAGGAAGCCGCACCCAGGCTTTTTAAAAATTGAAAATGGGCGTGGCCTCGCCCACTTATGGACCAAAAACCATATCTCAGGAACTACTAGACCGATTTCAATGAAATTCGGTATATAATATTTTCTTAACACCCTGATGACATGTGCGAAATATGGATTAAATCGGTTCACAACCACGCCTTCTTCCAATATAACGCTATTTTGAATTCCATCTGATGCCTTTTCTGTATAATTTATACATTAGGAACCAATGATGATAGCGGAATAAAACTTTACAAAAATACGGTATTTGAAAAATATGTAAATGACGTATAATGAAAGTTCGATTATCACTTTATGAACTTGGCCCTTCCTTACTTCTTGGTACATAATTTTAATCTTGGGAATACTTTTCATAACTTACATAATATTAAAATTCAAAAAATCTCGCGAAATTCCCAAACCAATCGAAAATGTGCAATTGCAAGAAGTCACATACAATGCTCTTTTAGATCAAATACATAAATTAACCCAAAATAATAGTGAATCGGGGACGATTCATCTTAGGAAGGGGAGAGTTAATGACAGCCTCCACACTTTTCTTTACACTTGTAGTTGTGCGGCCTCATGAATTAAAATAGAATTCGATATAATTTTTCCGTTCACATTAGAATAAACCATTCTTATCTAAACAATATTTGTAGCCCTCACAAGAAGGCATAATAAAATCAAAACAGAACACTTAACGTTCTGCCTAAAAATGTTGAATATGACATTAATGTAAATTGACACTTTCTTTGTTCTAAACTCAACCAATATGTAATAACATTAAGTAAATAATAAGTAAATGTATAAATATTAGTAACTTGTAAATAAAGATTGGATTTTGTCTCCGGCGATACAGTCGACACGACGTGTTTTATTTTCTCTGCGCGTTGGCAGATAGAAGAAATATATATTTTTTTTCAAATTCCCGCAATACGGGAAATAATTTACATACTTATATGCATAATGTCATTTAAAAGAAAAGCAAACGATACGACTCCCTTTATTCTTCATCAAGGGTTTTTTGAGGGGATAATAGACATATATATACGTGTGTAAGTCTGTACGTATTCGGGCCTTTGATGTCAATTCCTCTATTCCACCTCTTCCTTCAGTATTTCAGCTGCCTGGTTCCTTGTGCGTGTTGTTGTTTGTAGGTGTGGTTATATCTTTTTAAGTTCGCGCCCGTTGTATGTTGTTTTTTGTACACTGATTTATTTAATTTTTTGTTTTGGTTTACACGCACTTTTAATATGTTAATATTTTTATTTTTGCTCAGTTTGAAATTTTATCCATATTTCGTCGACTTGTCAATATATGGATATATTTCATGTGTCACTGCACTATTTTTCTTCTGTTTCCTTGTTTTTGTCACCAAACATTGAAGAAGAAAACAAATTTTTGTTTTTACATAAAAATTAAGCTTTAAAAACCTGTAAATACAATAAAGTTTAAGTAATTTCTTTTAAATCCGTGAAACTTTTATTTTCGATTTGTCAGTAAAGCTCAACATATATGAATTTGTTCACCCTAACGTTTTTGTGACTTAATTATGTGAGCACTAGTGTATGCACATTTGTGTATCACTGTATTAAATAATCTATATAAACATGTTTTTTTCCTGTTTTTGTTGGTGTCACTGCACTGCTCTCGTTTTGGTTTTTGTTCACCGCACAATTTCTTTTTTTTTTTCTTGTTTTAATTTTTCTCGATTTTTTTTTGTTTCAATAATCCATAGTGCCTCTCACTATGGCTCGAAGGACCATTAACAATTTGCTGCCAAATTTGCAAACAAACATACTATTCACTTTCACTTTAGTAAATAAAAATGCGTACGGACCTAAAAGGCACAAACCATTTAACTTTTATTTATAACATAAATGTATATTTTATAAAGTTATTTATTATAAATATCGGCGAGATAAGCGGTGTGACTTCAATTCGGAGTAATATCTTCCGATGCTGGCGATCGAGATGCCGTGGAACTGGAAAATCGCGTTAGAGGTGGAAAACGTTGATGCGGCGCAGTGTAGAAGCGAAAGTTGGTAGCGAATTGACGTGTCGAATTGCTTAGAACGAATTGATGGGCTTTCCCATTGTCGCTTCCTTTTTTGAGTTGGGTTGCGTACGAGAGTGGTGTGCTAAATTGGTGATGTGTTGCAATGTCATCAGCTGTGGTGAATTAAGCTGGCGTATTAGGATGCGCCAGTTTTACCAGATAGAGGGGATGGATGCTTAACTCATTTAACCAATCATTAAAAATATAATAGGCAAAACGGGGATTATTAAATCTATTGAGGGTATTTTCGAAAGGAGTCTTATTGTTCAGTTGAACTACGATGGCATTCATTCCAAATACTCCTTAAAGGAATGCAAGGGGTTAATCGACTGCCTGTTTGGTAAATAATTTTAGAAAGGAAAAAATATATACATATTTTCTAAAATTTTTTATGATTTCAGAGGCATCAATGAAAGAAGGATATTCCCATGGCGAGTTTGTTAAAGACTTGCGACAAGCTTTAAAACTGGCGAAAAATCGTCATTTTAAAACAAACTCCATATTAAAATCTAAAAAATAAAATATTTAAATAAAATAAATGGTGTCCACTGTTTCTGCTATTGGTAGGTTTATGGTAAGTAGTTACTAGTATGTTGTAATATTGGGGGGAAAAGTACTTCGAAGCACACGAAATATTAGGTTTATAGTAACTACCTACTGAATTAATCAAAATTAGGTGTGGGGAAAGTACTTTCCGTCATATGAATTCGTAAGCGAAGTGGAGGTCCTTCGCTCCAATGACATTGATCAGAAAAACGAAATTAGATAGTATTATTGTAGGAAAGTAGCTCTACCTATTTTTTCATTAGGAAGTATCCAATTCTTTCCCACTTCCAAGTCCCACTGGGCGTTTGAATCTTTAGGTTTATTGAAAATTTTGTTGAGTCCTTCTATTGCCGGTTGTGACAGTTTACTGGGTTCATCTTCTTTTTGTTTCATCAGAAGATTCTTCCCGAAAATTAGATGACTATTAAAATTACTATCAGAGTGATGCTGGTTCCGTATTTGACTCTGTTTTCTGCTTCTAACAAACTTACATTTTTTTAATTTGTTTATTTTCTCTTTTGTTGATGTGCAAACTTGATGTAAGAGGATCTGAGGAATCCATAGATCTATGAAAAACATCGGACAAATTATATGCTCTGCTACTTTTTCTGGCATGTGCATTTCTATCCTTCTTACAGAACTTATTTCGATCCTCGGCCGCATTTTCTCCAAGACAACCGACAGGAACTACTGAAGCTCTTATTCGGCCCTGTCGTAGAATCCGATTTTCTCGGTATCGCATTTCAATCCGACAGTTTTTTTCGAAAGGTGTCGCACAATCCGATCTTATCGATTTTCATGTTCGAAACGCATTTTTATAGGTTTAAGGTGTCGCGAATTCCGGGTTTGTAGGTTTTCTTATCGGAAACAAAACGGTCAGACGATCGCTAACGTTTTTATTTTATGTGCCATATTTACACGCTGTAGCTACTATTTCCTATAAAATGTAAGTACATACATAAAAACCATGGACTAATATTTTGTGGACGGTTGCTGACATAGGAAACCAAGAGTACTTTTCCATATATAGTAAAGCAGTTTTACTACAAAAAATTTCGAATTTTTCCGCATTGATCTGGTATTCGCATAAAATTTAAATTAATATAAAATATAAATTCTTCAAAATTTCAATGTCAAACTCCAGAATTGATGCTAAGGTCTCAGTATTTGTAAATGCTCTCCTCGCCGTATTTCCATCACTTGTGCTTCCACAGCCATTCTGTTTTGGTTTATCAACATGTAGCCCCATTTCTTCCCACAATTGTTTTTGAATTTTCTGTTTTCTAGTTCTCATACTTAGTTTATCTATTGCATCCCTAACCTGCCACTTTTTTATGTCGATTCTATATGAGATTTTTAATACAAATTCCAGGAATCTAATCCATGCATGCAAAGGACTTACACCATATTGAAGTGCTCCAGATTTTTTCTTGAAAACGCTGGATTTCAAATCCTTCGTTGCTAAAAAGTCTTTTGGTTTTGCACCACATACTGGGCAACACTGATTAGAATTTGTACCAATTAATACATTTAACACCTTACCATCTATTAACGTCATATGCAGATCATAGCTTACAGTGATGTATCCACCATTAAGGTTGTATTCGAGAGGTGTCAAACTCTTAATTTGTGAATCCAAATTTACTTTCTTCGCTAATATTTGATTTTTAGTTTCTTTGATGAATTTTTTGCTGAAACTGCAGCAGCATGAACAAGAAGTTGGGTATTGTGCTCCCGCTCTGTTGATAGTTCAAAGGCCAATTTACGTTTCAAACGTTGACTACCTTCATCATAATTTAAATTTGGACGTCCGGACGCGTCCTAGTTTGCTGGCAGAAGCACTCTTCCAATCTTTGTTTTCAACTACCAATGTCATTTTCGACGCAAGCCATTCAGAATGTTTTTCTTTGAATCTGCTCAACAGTCTGTTGCAATTTGGTAAATGCTTTCTAATAAAGCTACAAAAATTTACAACTTTCTTTTTTATTTCTTTGTTTTTGTCTTCTTTTAACGTGTCTCCATTAAGTTTTTTATAAATGTAGTTCAAAATACTGTCATCTTTTCGATCATTTGACTCCCATATTTGCAGCAATTCTTCATGGGAGAATTCATATTTTCCTTAAAAAACCAATTTTCGAAAAAACGAGCAAAAATGAGCAAATTATTTGTATAACACATTTGAGAAGACATAATCACAATACATTTGGAACAGGTTTTGAGCAGAAGGCAGCGGAAGCCAAGAAGTTCTACCTCACAGGAACACAAATATTTGTTAATTTATATGGAAGTATGAATATGGCAGTATGAATACACAATAGACAAATATACACACATTTTCTTTTCACAATATGCATTTACATACCTTGTCGATTGATTTCCATGATTTAAAAATAAAGTTTTTGGTTCACTTAAAATTTCACAGCCGATTTACTTGCAAGCTTTAAATTGCATGTATCAAAACATAAACAAGCAGTTACAATCAGCTGACTTTGAAAGCGCGCCAAAAATGTAGAGATGCCAACAGGCTGTTTTATTGTTACTTTTAGATATATATGGATAATCTACTAATAGAAAAATAACTTACTTTGCAGGAATAGATATATAAAAATTTTGACTTTATGCCAAAAAAATGGCGTTCTGTCCCATTGTGCACAGTTGGAATATGTTGGTTGTTGACCTCCGTGCAGTTAGGCAAACGACTTTTTAATAGATTATTTATTCATGTATCATTACTTAAATCTATTACAATATTACTTAAGCATATTTGTAGGGAATTATATTTTTTACAATAATTTTCTATTCCATAAATTCCCTTTTCACAGTTTAAAATTGTATTTAAATTGATTTTATTGATACTCCCGTTACTTCTTACTGCTTTAATATTTAAAGTTTTACAAATTTGGTTATCTACGGTTGGGAGGCTAACAATATAAATTATAATTTTGCCATTATTTGCAATTTTTACTTCGGAAAGCTCGAGTGCTTCGTCTAAATTTACATATGGAATATTGTCATTGTCCATTACTTCTTTTACAATATTTATTTCTTCATTTGATAAAATAAAAGAAATTATTATGCTGGATTTTGCCCAATGTATTGCGTATACAATATTTAAAATTTCTTCCTTAATTATTTCTAATTTGTATTTTAGCTGAAAAATTGCTTCAATTTCTAAACTTTTTTCATATTGCATGGTTTTAATTATATTATTTGAAATTTTTTTTATGTCGCTAATTTTGCCTATTGTAAGTTTGTTAATTAATCCTGATTATTGTTAATTTGTAAGACATTATTTATTTTATTTGAAATTATTTCGTAATCTTCATGGTCTGGACTTCCTGCAATCCATTTCCATGCGCTACCCAGGAAATTTATTAATCTTTTTATGTTTTGCTCTAATTTTAGATTGTTAAGTTGGGCTCTTATCTGTGTTATTAAGTGGGATATGAAGGGGTGGATTTACCAGCAGGCTGAGTAGGCTGGAGCCTAAGCGGCAGATTTTAGGGGGCGGCAAATTTGATCCAAACATTTTATTTTGTCTTACAGAAATAAATTAAAATTGTATACCTACACAAAGAGATTTGACCCATTTATTAAATTAAATGCGTACATATATTATATTTAACGTGTAATATGTTTCAAAATTTAAATATTTACTACTAGGTATGAATGTATTTGCGTTGCTGCGCGGGAACGAATGATATGGCCGTTCGCTAAGAGTGTCTGGCTGGCTGAACGAATTGACAGCACGAACCACAAGCGAGCGCGCTCGGTTCGCGTCGCGATCGGGTTGCCGCGTGCAAGAGACGATGTAGGCGGCGGCAGCGGCATTGGCATTGAGTTCGAGATCGAGAGAGATAGATATATAGCGGCAATACAAACGAGGAGTCCCTAGGATTTTCTTCAAAACAAAAGCAAATCAAAAGTCACATTGGTCGATTGCGTCCTGCAATTTCTAATAACTTCTTACGTATTAATATTCGTTATTCACCGGCACATTTTTCTTTGGTTGTGTGCTTTAATTTTTCAGACTGTTTAGTGGATTGTGTGAATAGATAATTTTTATAACATCACATCACCGGTGCATACAATACATACGTGTAGTAAGGTAAGAAATTCTAATGTATTACAATAAATCATCAGCAACGAATCAGTAATCAACTTGATTCTGTTTTGAAAGGTTTGCATGGAAATTCACATTTTTTGTTTTATTATACTTAAATATCTAAACGGTTTTGTTTTGTAGATAGCAGTGTTTGGTACTTAACCGTAGATATACCTATTTCCTTTGCTTATAATATTAGGTAAGTAGTCATGGTTTGAATTCCGAACATAGGACTTTACTTACGCACGAGAAATAAAACTCCCAATATATTTTTTTGTTTCAGTTCTTGAATATAAAATTGTTAGAATGAGTGATGGAAGAAAGCGACTTAGTGGAGTTGAGTTTAAAAAAGGCCAAAATGAAAAAAATAACAAGAACAGATTATCCGTAAAACCATAAAAATTGACAGTTTTCTTACAAGTGACAGTAAAAGCAGCGTTGTTAGACCAGGAAATTCAACCACATGCCTTGATACAATCCAATCTGAAAAAAATGAAACGGATTTGAGCACTGTGGCCCAACAATAACTGTCGCCAGTTGAACAATCTGCTTTTGAAAAAACGGATAATTATGTTTTTGATAAGGAGGCGGTAGAGGAAGCATCAATAAGATCAATTCGATCAAAACAAATCTTGTGACTTCTCTAAAAGTAAAAAAATACATGCCGATCAGCGTAGTTTCTTGAAAGTGGGTATCTTCCGAAGAAAAATGAAAAATAATGAAGTGAAAGACTGAAATTGGCTTGTTTATTCTGAAAATAAAAGTTCTGTATATTGCGGACCCTGTTTAGCATTCGGTCCATTGGAGTATAAGACTCATTTCGAGAACGAATGATTTAATGACTGCAAAAACCCAGAACACCGAGTAGCTCAGCATGAAAACTCTGCACGTCATAAATCTAGTATTTTTGGTTTGAATGGTAGGAGTGCGATTGATGGCCGAATAGACAATTTACTACAGGTCTAAATTGATGAAGAAATTATTTATTGGAAAAATGTTCTGAAGAGAGTTGTTGCGGTAGTGAAGCGACTGTGTTCAAGAGGCCTTGCTTTCAGAGGCAAAAATTAAAAGTTCGGTGATCCACATAAGGGAAATTACTGTATGATTTTGGAACTGTTAGCGGAAGTCGATCCTTTTTTAGCCAGTCGTATTGAACGATTTGGGAATCAAGGATCAGGCAGTACCAGTTATTTATCAAAGACCGTTTGCGATGAGTTTATCCTCTTGATGGGTCATAAAGTCTCAAAACAGATTGGAGACGAGATACGAAGGGCGAAATATTTTTCTTTAATCATAGATTCCACACCACGTGTTATTAGATACGTTTTAGAATCTGGCGAACCGTGTGAAAGATTTGTTAAGTTTTTGCCGTCGGTGGGACATTAAGCTGAAGAAATGTTTTCTGTCATTATTTCGGAGCTCGAAACACTGTGCATTAATACTGAAGACTGTCGTGGATAGTCATATGATTATGCCGTGAACATGTCTGGCATGTACAATGGCTTGCATGCAAAAATTCGAAATCAAGCACCTTTCGCATTTTACGTGCCTTGCTCTGCCCATTCTTTGAATTTAGTGGCAACTGCAGCTGCTGAATCGTTTATAGAAGCATGTCGCTTTTTTATGACGCTACAGGAAATTTATGTTTTTTTTGTAAGCTCGACACAACGCTGGCTTAAATTAATGAGTGAAATCGGGAAAGGCAAAACCCTGAGAAGAGTGAATCTGACACGTTTATCAGCGAGAGAGGACGCGTGTAAAAGTTTGAGAGATTCTTGGCACGAAGTTCTTAAGACTTTGTAATCAATCAAAGACAATTGTAGCGAAAAGCCTGTAACGCGACAAGAAGTGGCGGGAATACTCTTGAATTTGGAGAAACTGAAATGGACCCTGACGGAAAAATCCCTTGGAAAAAATGTATCCCAATGATTTATAAACTGATTTAGTTCAGGAATTCGTACACTTTCAATGTCACCTTCCCTCTGAAAGAATTTTGATAAAACCAAGATATCCAAACTTGGATATAGCACTTCGCATGGCTCTATGTACACCAGTGACAAATTGTTCAGGTGAGAGAAGCTTTTCTTGCCTAAAGCGAGTAAAAAACTATCTACGATCTACTTTAAGTCAAGAAGAGCTTAACGCCTTATCTCTTTTGTGCATAGAGTCAGAACTAATGAACAAGATCTCATACTATATAATTAATAATTTTGCGAATTTAAAATCCCGCGAAAAGTTAATGTAAAACTTACTTGATCTCATTGTCACCATTAACCTAATTGTTAACAGATTATTTAATAGATATTGTTCGTGTTGTTTTTATATTGTAAATGGAATAAAAAATATTTAACAATTAAACGTTTACCGACTACACATTATTTTGTATAAGCTGTATTCATATGGTGTATAAGTATTTTTAAGGCATACCTTACCATGTGAACTAAACTAGCGCATGAGGTCAATAGGGGCGGCAAAAATTTAATATCCTAATGGCGGCAAATTTCTAAATCCGCCACTGTATGCAGCGCATTATTTCGATTAATGTAGAGTGGAACCTTTCCACTTGTCCGTTAACTTGGCTTTTGTATGGAGAGTGGTGTAAACTTCTATTCCTAACTCGTCTTTCATCATAAATTTAAAGAGGCTGAGTTTAAAGATGGCTCATTGTCGATAACTATTAATTTTGGTCTCCGAAGAAAAATATAATATCTCTTAGAGGTTTTCTGACGTCTTCTATTGCTCTGCTATTTAGACTATTTGTTACTGCGTGATTTGTAATTTTATCTGAAGCTGTCATGACTATTTTTCGCTCTGTTAAAAATATATCGATATGGACTGTGTGTCCTGGATATATTGGTAATGGAGTTTCTGCAATTTTCGGTTGATTGGGATGTCTTTCGTACTTATTTTCTTTACAAACGGTGCAGTTGGCTATTATTCATTTTATTTTATTTAACATACCGGGAAAATATTTTGTTTCGAGAATTTGTGTTTTATTTTCAGCGGCACACAGTGTCGCGAAACCGGAATTTTTTGGAAATCATATTGCCTAAACTGTAATTTTAATTGTATCGATGAGAAACTTCTACAGATTGGTCAGAATGAAATCCCAAACAGAATGAGTGAAAAAAAATTTACACCGAAAAAAATTGTTGGGTCAAATTTTCAACAAAAGTAAAAAAAAGGTGTTCGAAAAATTTACAAAAAAAATGTATTTTAATTCTTCTTTTATTTCTGATAAATACCCTATGATTAGTTTTTTAAATAAAGTATAGGGTGGTCCGAACAAGAATTATAAACGTCAAATTTTCATGATTTTTCGATATTTGTTGAACAACTCTGAAATTTTATATAAAACCAAAATCTATTTCATTTCTTATTTGAAAGGTGGCAATAAAAGCTTTAATTTGATACCGCTTTGAAGTCAATAGCTTCAGTTTAAAGAGAGTTATGCTCATTTTTGTGGAGTGCTAGAATAAATGTAGAATAAAAAAAATAAGTGATTCCGAGAATTTCCGTTCTATTTCTATGGAATAAATACTGAGAGTGATATACTAAAATCGCTATAACTCCCAGGAGAGCAGGTATGGGCAGCTGATTTTTTCACAGTTCGTTGAAAACAAATTATGTAACATTTCTGTAGTGGTTTGGAACTGGGACTCTCTGGGACTTTTTAGATATTGCTTACCTAACCCAAATTTAAAGGAAAAATGGACCTTTAGTCGGGGTTTCGCTCTAAAAAAGGTGCATATGAAAATGTCTCAAACAACATTCCTTTGTTTTACAGAAGATACTTGTCCGAAGGCAGATTTTTTTTCCGAATAAAAATATCTGTCACCAAAATCAAATGAGATCATTTTGAATACAGCCCTGAAATCCCCTCTTTTCGTGAAAATTTTGTATATTTGACTTCTAAAATCAATTAAAAATCAACGGGCCAACATAAAAATAAGCTTTATGTGTTTTTGGTTTACTTGGAATGTCTGTGACAAAATTGCATCATTAAAACCACTGAAAAAAATAATCGGAGAAAAGTTACTTTTCCACTATGTTCTATGTGCTCTTAAATGTTCTTTTAATATGACGTTCTCCTGTTCTTGTTCTTTAACTAATTTTTGGGTATATCGGATTTTAATGTTACTAAAATGAATAGGATAGGTATTTTGCATCATACCCATTATCCTTTCTTCTGTATGAATTCCAGTTATAACAGATGGGTTAAGGTATCGTTTGTAATTGGTGGTTCTGGTTCTGTAATTATATGTCTATGAACTGTTGGAAAAATTATTTTAAATTGATATGAAGATATTTCATCAATCTTGAAAAAAATTTGGGTTTTGAAAACATTAATTGGAACTTCTGTACAAGGGATTAAATAGTGACTTTAGCTTTCATTGCTATGAATCGTAGGTGTGAGTGAATTTATTTGTATTGGTATCCTTGAAAAGGATGCAACTACATTTGTTTTACCAGGTTTGTAAGTTAGTTCGTAGTTATATTCTTCTAAAATGGCTTTCCATCGCTTCATTTTACCATTAGTATTCTTATGGCTTAAGGCGTAGGTAAGAGGTTGATGATCGGTGATAACTTTCACTTTTTTTCAACCGTAAAGGTAATTTCTAAGTGAATTAAGTGACCATATTATACCAAGCATTTCTTTCTCATTGGTAGCACAATGCTCTTCGGCTTTGCTTAAAGCTCTCGATATGAAAGTAATTGGTCTACCGTCTTGCGATAGGACGGCACCTAATGCGAAATCTGAGGCGTCGGTCGTTAGTTCAAAATCTTTATCGAAATTTAAAAAGAATCTTTATCGAAACTAAAACTATATCCTTGGATACTAAAGTATTTTTTATTTTATTAAATGCTTCTAAGGCCTCGTTGTCTAATTCTATTTCTATTTTTTCGAGTTCTGTTTGGAGACATGACCGGCTTCTCCTCTTAATAGTGCTGTTAATGGTTTAGCTACTTTTGCGTAATCCTGGATAAATCGTCGGTAGTAAACTGACATACCTAGGAAGGATCTTAATTCTTTGAGAGTTTGTGGAACTGAAAATTTAGCTACCGCTTCTACTTTTTCGGGGTTGGTTTTTATCCCATTTGAAATGATTACATATCCTAAAAATTCTACTTATTCTTTAGCAAATGTACATTTGTCTAATTGGATTTTCATATTTGCATTTTCTAAGGTTTCAAATACTAACTCTATATTTTTAAAATGTTCTTCTTCGTTTTTGCCAAATATTATTACATCTTCGATGTAAACATAGCATCTTACTCCTATATGTTGACAAAGGATATCGTCTAGTGCTCTTTGGAATGTGGCTGGAGCATTTTTTAGACCGAAAGGTAAGCGGAGGAATTCATATTTTCCGTTGTTTACGGAAAATGCGCTTATTTCAATGTCTGACTCGCGAATGTCTGATGGAACCCACTTTTTAAGTCGATAACAGTAATTAGTTTATTGTTTCCCAGATTTGCAAAGACTTCGTTAATTTCTGGTATAGGATATTTATCGGGGATCGTAACTGAATTGAGTTTGCGATAATCAACGACCCTTCGATACTTTTTTTTGCCAGAGGTATCTGACTTTTTGTTAACTATCCTTATTGGAGAGTTATACGGGGATTTCGATCTCCTTATTATTCCATTATCAAGGAGTTCTTCAATTTGGCGTTCCATTTCGTATTTTAATGCCATTGGATACGGGTATGGCTTAGAGTGGACAGGGGTTTCGGTTGTTGTTCGGATTTCACCTTTTACGAGAGTGATGTAGGTGAGTTTTTCATCAGGATCGGGAAAAAGGTTTGGGCATTTATCAATAATATTATTAATTTTGTTTTGTTGTTGTAATGAGAGATGTGGAATATTGATTTCCACATTATTCACTTCGTGCGATATTCGTTGCTTTAACGTTATATTTATATTTTGACAAATTGTCATTAAATTTTCATCGCTATGAATGATTGCTTTTGATTCTTTAAGTGTATCGTCACCTACTATGCCGTGGAACGACCTTAGAATTGGTAATATGAAAAATTTTGTTTTCCCCACTGTTGATCCAAAAATGTCTACGAAGGTGTGGTGGGTAATTTCGATTGTCCCGGCAACTGATTTTACTGTAAAGGGCTTTTCGTTCAGAATTGGATTCCTAATCCTAGTGAATTGAATGTAATTCTTATAGAATCCGGTATCAATAAGAAAATGTATTGCGCCTTGTTCTAAACTCGAGGTAGCGAAGACAGCGCTAATCTAAAAAATTAATAGTATCAGGCTCATTTTTACCTGTATTATCATAATTGCTATCGTAGGAATTGTCATCATATACCCCGTTCGGGTCCACTTCTACTGCGTTAGTAAAAAAATTTCGTTGTATTTTGCTTGGAGGGTGAGTCAGTTGTGCGGAAATCGGACGTTTCGGTAGTCGATTGTCCTGGAATTTACTGGGCCTATTCTGATAATTAATTTGTCGTGATCGTATTGACTGGTCTACTTCCATTGGGGTCGGTGGTTTGGGTGGTATGTTCGTTCTGTTATTAAAGGAGGTATTTCCTCTAGTAATATTGGGGTTGTTCAGGTAATTGTTGAACCTCGGCATGAATCCTTGGTTCTTTTGCATATAGTTGGGAGAGTGTTAGGGATATCGGTTTGATTGACGACCGAATGCATGTTGGTCGAAATTTCGTCTGGGGGATTGGGAATATGTTAATTCGGGGTAAAAACCTCTATTGTTATTAAAATTATTAAATTTATTAACATTATTATTATTTCGGGGAGATCGTGGTGGTGGTTGAATATTGGCTTTGTGTGTATTATTTGCATGATTTATTCTATACGTCATGTTTTCAAGTTTTTGACATAAATGTAGTGCTTGGGGCAAGGTTGACGGTTCTCTCATGCTGAGGAGACGAGGTAAATCGCCATTTAGTCCTCTAATAAATATGTCAAGGGCTTTGTCATTATATGAATTGGTCATAGTCCGTATGGACTCGTCGCTTAACTGGAGACATGATATTTTGTCTAATATAAGCGAAAGGTGTTGGTAGAAGGTCGGAATGTCATTGTGGCGTTGGACCATAGTGGTCATCTGGTATTCGAGGGTACCTATGTCCCTTTTATTCGAATAATGCATCGTAAGGCATCTTCGAATTTGACTACAATCAAGGTGAGTGTTGTACGATTCCAATGCGGTGTCGGCATCGCCAATTATTTTATGCCTGATCGTATGGAGTATCGCGAAGTACTTAGGGGTATTCTTGACCCCCTCATATGCTTTAAAAATTCTTTCTACGCTTTTCATACAAGAGTTGAATTCTCCTGGTCATCCTGAAAATTCTCTAAGGCATTTAACCATGTCCGGAATCTTATCTAATTCGTTTATGTTGTTCGCGTTCAGTGTCACGCTGTGGTGGGGTTCGTTAAAGTCAGTTATTGCCTGCGTACTCATTCGTTTGAGTACTTCTCGAACTATTGTTGTTATTAGAGTGGGGTTAGGAGTTTGAGGGTTTAAAGGATGGGTGGAAGGTTTTGAAGGATGGCTGGTTTGCCCATAATCTAACCTCATTTGGTTTAGTAGCTCAATTAATTCTTCAGCTGTTTCTGGCATTATATTAATATTTTTTTTTTAAGTCAATTAGTTAAATTTATTTTCCTTTTCAATAGCACTCTATCTCTTTCCTTTTATTTCTATGTAAAATAATAAATCACTTTTTCAATAGTTTTAGCAATTTTTTTTTAAAAGCTTACTTTAATTTAGGACTTTTTTTCCTCTCTTTTTATATCAAATAATTAGATTCCTTTAATTTAAATTTCTTTTCTTTTAGTTTAAGACCTTTTTTTGATTCTCTCTCTTTTTGGGTTGAACAATTTAATTTCGTATTCTTTGTAGTATCAACATTTTTTATAATAATCTAAAAATATTTTATATAAGCTTACACTAGTGGTTTCCAGCTTTCCGTAGGATGTCCTTACAAGTTCCGGGTAGTCCTTTTCTCTACTGGTACTGAGGTCTCTCGACGTTTCCAAATCCCACGTGTTACGATGTAACCGCTCTTCAGAGCAGTATTTATTGTAGTTTTTTGTTTTTGACACACATAGCCTTACTTTTTTATTTTCAGACTTTTGTTTTTTTTTATTCACAATCACTACCGTTCGCCACTCGCAAAATCTTGCGTTTTGGTTTTCAGGCTATTACTACTTACGCGCGCTGGTCCCTGCTCGGGCGCTAGTTAAAAAACGTTTAGTTAGTTTTTATACAAAAAAAATGTTTTCGGGGAGCTATGCTCCATTATTGAATTCCGCTTAAGAACTAAAGTTTACAATTAATTATACTTAACTCTAGACCTATGTTTGCCGCTGCAAAGGGTATGGAGTTTGCTGACGCTGCGCTTCCCACAGGTTGCCACTACACGTGTCGCACTCTCAGCGATTTAGTGATGTCATATTATATTGCTTTGTATCATAAGATATTAATGCATCATATGATACTTTTTGAATATGTGAACTTATATCTCTAAATAATGAATTGTGACAGATGGTTAGAATTGATCGTTTTCAGTTGAGAAACTCGCAAATTTTTAGTGACTGTCACTTACAGAAAAGCAAAATCGTCTCAAGTCACAAAAATTGTCTCTAACTCCCACAAAGGGTCGGCTTTAGTATACCGTCCCAGGATTTCGGGAATAAAATGGGTATGGTTGGATAGAGAAGATTCTCCAGATCAAGAATATAGTTATAGCCGCAGGAAGCTTATAGTTTTCGAGATATTCGCGTTTAAGGTTGAAAATTACCACTATTTGAAGTACATATTTTCTCGATATAAAATTACTTTTGCACTTATGTTTTGCACTTTTATATCCACTAACACATCACTAATTCGTTTGTACACATTTATTTTATATAATATAGTGCAAAAAAAGCTTTTATTATACATTTAACTTTTTGTTGAATTCTGATTATTTAAGAATAACAAATGAGTTACAAACTGTCAAATAATCAATGTTACCAAGCTAATATAAACAAAAATAAATTCAACGTGAAAAAAATTTGATACACCCCGGTGTTTGACCGACCAGGGTTATTTTTTTGGAAGCGCGCAAAAAAGAGCTAGCCGCGAAGAAGTAGCAATGTCATAAAGGGTATAACAACCTCTCTAACATCTGATCATATTTGACCGTTTGTAGCTCTTTAGCTTTTGTTAGGTAAATAAAGGTGGAGGGCCTATGTAAAAAACTGAATCATCAGAGTTGGAAGAGCGGGCAATGGAGACTTTAGGGGGGACCGAGGTGGATGGACTGCCTGATGTGCCAACAATTAGACTAGAAGTATGATTAAATAAAATGTTTGCATATAAAGTGCTTATATCTAGAAGTAAATAAAATCGAATGATATTTTCTTTTTACATTTAGAAGACATTATAATGAATATTGATCCGCAGAGTCCCTCAGTCAACGACATGTCATCAACTTTTCGTGGTCGAAAGCAGACATCCGAAGAAATGTTTACTGATATGAAGGCTGCGATGAAAAGGAGGAGCGACGGAGAGGCAATATTTAGAGAGACATCCCTACAATGTTTCCAAAATGTTGCCGGTTCATTGAATAACGTGGCAAATGCAATTTTAAAACTAGCGGAAGCGGTTTTAAACCAAAAATAGACAATTATATATTTAAGTAGTAATTTTTTATAATTTAAAAATTTAATGAAGTCTGAAAAAATAAATGAAATGATGAGTTAAATTAAAGATTTTTTTTATCAAAATATAAATGGAGGAGATATTTGTAAATATAATTATTTAAAAAATCTGAAAAATAAATGAAATAATGAGTTAAAGTAAAGATTTTTTATCAAAATATATATGGAGGAGTTATTTGTAAAGATAATTATTTATTTTGGAAGTATACCCAGTACCCGCTCTTAAGATAAGCACCGGAAACGAGACTTTAAAACACGAAAGGCTCTTTCAATTATGTTCCTGGTCTTTATATAGATTTTGTTATAAATAACTTCAGATGGGTTTGGTATCGTAGCCATGGCTTCTGTGGATATCCTGAGTCACCTAGAAGCAACTTAAATGATCCAGAAACATGTTCCCTTATCAATTTTATTTTGTCCGAATTCCAGAGTCATGGCATGAGCCAGGAAAACGAGCATTCAAATAGCGAAAAATAAGTTTGTCGTCACGAATCTAAAATTCATATATATGTACATATATTACTTATATCAAAATAATATTTTAGCCTACCGCTTCTACGTTAATACTGCAGTAACCCTTTCGGTTCATGTATTCATGTGGAATAACGTTAGACGACGAATACGGTTCAATTGTTGCAACATGGGTGCAGTCAAAAGCACCAATCTCTCCTTTTATTCCAAACTTATTATGGAAACTAGAAATATTTTAATGTTTTTATATATTTGTTTTAATTTATCTGACATATAAAATATACTTTACACCATTTAATTGTATTGCATTTTAGAAGCTTATTTCCACATTTTTGTGTTCCATCACAATTTATACATACATGGATATGCTAGGCTGACTAAAAATAGGGTACCAATGTTTAGTAAAAAAAGTTCATGTAAAAGCATGAAAACTGACCCGAATCTCAAAAGGAATAGCTGACTTTCGGAAACGATTATCGTGAGGTTTCAATTTCTGCATAAGTCCCAACGCTGACGACGAAAATATTTACAAATTATTGTTTCCCCCAATAAAAATGGATCCTCACTTTTCCTGTGCCAAATTTCCTCTGTTAGCAATTCTATTGGAAAGAAATTAATAATATTTTTTTAATTCATTGCTATTAAACAATACTTACCTTTCAGAAGTTTGCAAAATTAATAAAAAAGCTGCCACTTCTTCGACCACTCTTTGTTTTCTCTTTTCTTAAAACGTTTGTGACCTGCTTACTACCAGCTGACAAATTTGTGACTAGAGACTGTATTGTGAATGTGTCACAAATTGAGACTTTACTTCAAAATGTCACAAATAGTGACCAGAGATTGCTTACAGAATTCCGCTATAAAACTAATCGAGTTAGTTTTAGGGTTAAATATATATAAATCAGGATGACAGGTTGAGTTGAAATCCGGGTGACTGTGTGCCTGTCCGTCCGTGCAAGTTTGAGTAAAAATTTTTGCAACAGTAACTTCAGTATAAATTGTGCTTATAATGGTTATTAAATTCTTATAAATACATTAACTTATACTTGGACAACGAATATACTTAGGTATACAAAATGTATAAAGAGAATGTTTATGTGCCGATAGTGTGTCAGCTACCCCGGTGTCCATCCTTTTTGTTGAGTGGGTTGGCGTACAGGTGAGGTGAGTTGTGTTGGTGCTGTGTTGCGGTGTCATCGGCGGTGGTGTATTGAGTTGTGTTTTGTTAGGGGTGCGATTTTCCCGAGTATCGTTTTTAAACATCTCCCTAGGCGAATAATTTGCCTAGTATTACACGTATGTACCATATATGCGATTGCATGTATTTTGGCGTTTTGTTAGGAGTGCGATTTTCCCGAGTAGAGTTTTTAAACATCTCCCTAGGCGAATAATTTGCCTAGTATTACACGTATGTACCATATATGCGATTGCATGTATTTTGGCGTACTTCTGGTAATCCCCGAGAACGCAGAATACAAGCTGTAAATGCTGAGACAGGCTTTTGTTTTAAACATGTTTAGTATGTATTTGCTTTTAGGCACGTACGGTATGGTTGTAATATCAAACTTTAAACTTAAATCAGATTCTTTAGATTCTTACCACTGGTGGGGAAAAATAAAGCTCGTTTCTAAGCTGTATTTTTAAATCTTACGGGGCATCTCGCATTCATACTAACTGTCAAATCTATTGCAAGTGGGAATTTCTTCTCATAACATAATTATTTGCGAAAAGGCGTCGGGTATGTAGGTTCGAGATGATGCTACGCATGTTTTGAGCTCTTGAACTGTTGAGATTATTATATGGATGAAAAAAATTTATGTGGAAAATAAAAAAAGGAGAAATATATTTTTTTCTACAATTGTATTTCTGGAAAAAATAATAATTCATGTTTTCGGACTACTATGATATTTTTATTTATGTTTGTATAAGGTGATTAAATTTAAGACTTCGCTCATTCGCCAATTAATTTTGTATAATTTTTCCGCAAATTAAAAATATTAAACTAAATATTAATTTTTTGGAATAATGTATTAAATTATTTTGAAAATGTACTTTATTTTAATAATTTAACTCAGCCGTCTTAATACTCGCTCTACTAAATTAAATATTACCGATATGAAACTGCGGTCGGCATATGTGCAAATGGGATGTGTTGCCTCTTCGATATTTTCATAGAAATTAAAACTGATCTGTCAAACTGCTGAACTAACAGTTCTTAGCTTTCAATATATGGCATACTAATTAGTATTTCTCTCCACAGGCAATACGCACAGCAATACAGTTAGTATACAATAAATTTTTGTCTGTCGAGACGCTCAAGTGCGTTCGATCTGTATGAAATCGTTTCGCCATGCACGGCATACAAATCCTTTTTGAGTTCGTTCTTCAAATAGTGAAATGTGCGACAAGCAAGCGGAAAATTGTTTGTCCGCGATCTTTCCTATTCGGGGACACGAGAAAAATGAGATTTTGTGTGCGCACAGTGCCATACACGACAATAGTACATGTGTGCACACCGATCGTAAAAAATCAAACATTTTCTCGAACACGAATTAGTATGCGCACAAGCCCGTACACGAGTAACTCGCAATCGCACATATACGGATCGAACGCACATGTGTGTCGTGTATGGCCACTTTTACATGCTATTTCGGAAATCTTAAGTATCTAATAAAATATATGTATGTATGTATGTGTATGTTGGTATGTACTGCAAATTAATAATACAACCAATGTTATCTGCTTGAATGCCAAATAATTAATAATAAAACCAATGTTATCTGCTTAAATGCCAAAATCGTTCTGCCCTTTATTCTTAACATTCAATATAACATAACATAACTTCTAAGCTTAAAGCTAGCGTCTCCTGTTACAGCTATATGAATCGTTTTTTATTTATTTATTTATTTATAATAATTCATATAACAAAAAGAGTTTTATTATATAAATACATAAACGCAGCACTGGCTACGAGGCCTTCAGCCGTCTTGTAATTATAACTAGGTGAAAAATTCTATTTGCTAAGGGTTAGTAAAGATGTAAGTTGCTTAAATATATTTTAACAAATCGTTGGTTTTTAAGAATCTATATACAATCATCACGTTTTTTTCTGAAGGTTCACTTAGTAGTTTTATGAGATCAATGTTGCCAGAGTTGTGGGCTGTTGGGTGAAGCATCGGACAGAGTGTGAGTAAGAAGCGGTGTCATCGCAAAGGGGGCAAATGGATGGGCTTTTACCCGATAGTAAGTGGGCGTGTGTTATGATAGTGTGTCCAATCCTTAATCGAGTATATGTCTTCATTGCGCTAGTTGGAACTGTTGACGAGTACATTATACGATTTCTGGCTGGGTTTATGACCGCGTAGTGATGTTTAAATGTTTTACATTCGCTTGCGTTTTTTTGATGCCTTTTGTGCTTAATAAGGTTAAGAATGTCTTGCTTGGATGAGACGTAGTATGTTAAGGCAGGAGTCCTGGCTACATTTTTCGCAGCTAGGTCTGCAAAGTGGTTGCCTGTAATACCAGCATGGCCAGGGATCCACATTACTTGGATTTTCTGAGGGGCACCAATGACCGCGTCCCTGATAACTTCTATTATGGGATTGCGATTGGAAGGAGACGTTATTGCAGACAAACACGATTTGCTGTCTGTACAGATGAATAACTTTCCTTTAGTCTTTTTTGCGTAATTAACTGCATGAAGGATAGCAGATCCTTCAGCGGTGAATACAGAGGTCGTTGAGGGAAGAAGCCAATTGCAAATAATTTCTCCTGTGGCAGTGACATCTGCTAACGAAGTGGAATCGATGGACTTGGAGCCATCCGTAAACAATAATCTCCAGCCATTATTTGTGTAATTAGATTCCAGTCCAGCAAAGGTTTGTTGAAAGACATCGTTTGGTGTGTTTTGCTTGGACAAAAACATAAGCTTATTCTGTAGTATTTTATCATTGATCAGACAGGGAGGATGTCGAGTGGTGAATTTGCGTGTTGCGTTACGTAAAATATTATTTTCTGCAGCGAAACTTAAGCATCTCGAAATAGCCGATTGTATTCTTGGAATTTTTCTTTTTTTCGTGGCATGGGTGTTAGTTGTATTTAGTAATGGGTTGGTGTTCTCAGCCGTTTTCGCAAGAATTTGAAGCGAAGAATCTATAATTTTATTTTGAATAGTTGGTAAACCAGATTCAGCCATTATCGTTTTTATTGGCGAGATTGGAAAGGCTCGGAGACTTCGCCGTATTGCGCAATGGTAAGGTGCATTTAAAAGGTTGATACTGCTTTTGGAGCAATTGCCATAGATGGGGAGCCCATAATCTATTTTTGAAGTTAGCAAAGCTCTGACAACATTGACATTGTGTTCGGATGAATAAATGAATGCTTAGACGAGAGATATTTGACAATATTTAATCGTGACATTAACGAGTTTCTGACATATTTACAGTGAGCATTAAAATTATAATTAGAGTCAAAAATTAATCCCAGTATTTTCAGCTGTGTTTTACATTCGATGTTAGTTTGGTTGTGGGTTAGTGAAATACCGTTGCAATTTTGCTTCCTACATACATGAAGGATATGTGTTTTGTCTAAGGAAAGTGAAGCACCAGACTCCGGTGACCAAGTCTCAATTCTGGCGAGTATATTAGTAAATAAGGATTGAGCTAAATTAACGTCAGAGACTTTTGTGTAGATTAGGACATCGTCAGCATAGATCTGGTGCTCAACTCCTATGTAATTTTTTATCATCCTACTAATATCATCGAAAGCAATGATAAAAAGGAGGGCTGAAAGAGGTGAGCCTTGCGGCGTACCATTAGAAAGCGGGAGTGTTGAAAAAAGAAAACCATTTACGTTGACTTTGAGTTTTCTGTTTGTGAGAAAGTTAGTAATAAAACGTATCATATTCTGGCCTATTTTCCATTTTCTAAGTTGTCGAATAATAATATGGGCTCCAATTTTGTCAAAAGCTCTGTGAAAGTCCAGAGATAGTACGGACACGTGGTTTTTGCTGGACAAAGCGTTAGTAATGAAGTAGTCTAGTTGGATTAAAGCATCTAACGTGCCTTGACCTTTTTTGTAGGCGACTTGATTCGGTGATATGAACTTGTTTCGCTGAGCATACCACATCAAGCGGTTAGCCACGATCTTTTCCAAAATTTTGCCCATACATGGAAGGAGGGAAATCGGCCTATAGTTAGCAAGTTCATCGGAGGATTTGTGTGGTTTAAGTATTGGTATAACACAGGACGTTTTCCAAAATTGGGGGTAGACACCAGTATTGAAAATTTTGTTATAAAGCTTTACCAATCGGAGCTTGAGACTTTTTGGCATATGTCTGATAATTGGATAAGAAATTTTATCTTGCCCCGGGACTTACCCTTAACGGTAGATGCAACGAACTCGAATTCAGACAGTGAAATGCTGGTTTCTATTTGTTTAGCAGAAAAAGAAAGAGGGGAGACAGAGTAGGAAGTGTCGGACAGTGTGGTGGTTTTAGAGGTTTGAAACTGTGTGCTGAATGAAATATCTGAGCTTGTTTCAGAATAGTGGTTTGCAAATAACTCGGAAATATCGGATGGATTGGTTACCAAACCTGTTGGCCCCTTTACGCATTGAATGGTTAGATTTCTAGGCACTCCAGAAAGTTTTTTAAAGCGTTCCATATTAACTTAGGACTAGACGAAGGATTTATTTTGCTTGTGAAATCCTGAAAACATTTACGCTTGGCCTGTTTCGCGGAACGACGGAAAAGAGCATTGGCTTTCCTGAAAGATATTAAGTTGACTAGTGATCGAGCGCGTTTGTATTCATACCAAGCTGTCTGTTTTTTTGCCCGCAATTCAGCGATTTCTTTATTCAACCAAGGAACACTCTTTGAACTTGCTGTTGGCTTTGTATGAGGAATGCTAACATTCGCTGCTGAACGGATAATTTTTGTTAACCTCGCACTTTCTTGGTTAGGGTTGTCAGATATTGTGGTATTATTGCCATTTATCTCGCAATGTGTCTGAAACTTCTCCCAATCAGCGTAATCAGTTTTGAATACCTTATTTATTTTGTGGTTTTTAGTTGTTGAACCTAGGTGCAATTTTAGTACAATGGGGAAGTGATCGCTTCCATGCAGGTGATCGAGTATACTCCATTCGCACTCTGTGGCAAGTGTGTCGGTGCACATTGTAAGATCTACATGGGAAAAAGTGGAGTGAGTGGAAAAGTGTGTCGCGGATCCGTTATTCAAACATATTAAGTTAGAGGAAAGTAAAGCGTCTTCAATGCATTTGCCCTTCTTGTTGGCTATTGGAGAGCCCCATAGTGGGCTCCATGCATTAAAATCACCAGCGAAAATTAAAGGAGTAGAAGCTTGGTTGATTAATTGCAGGATGTCTGTACTGGTGAAATGTTCATCTGGTGCAATATAGGTGCAGATAATGGTGATTTTTTAAGTAAGATAATTTCGATCGACATAGCCAGCAAGTTGGATTGAATGGCGTTAATTTTGTGTGAAATATCTCTCCTTATGAGAATCGCAATGCCTCTTTTACCTGTGCTAATATGTGGAAGATTGTGAAACATGCCAATATACTGCTTAGGAGTAAAAGCCGACAAGTTGAAAGAGATGTGAGTTTCATTTAAGAGTATAATAGCTAGGGCATGGTCTTGTATTAATAATTGAAGCTCATTGTAATTATTAGTGTAGCCGTTTAAATTCCATTGCAATACTGGAATCATAAGATCTATGTAGGAAAAAAAGAAAAAAGGGAAACAGAAGAGAGCTAGAATATCAACTCGTATGAGCAGTCAGTTGAAGCTGAGTGTCACCAATTTGGTACTAGTTCAAAAGAGAGTAAAAGCTAAGCGTATTTATTCAGAGTCAATTTCTATTTGTTCAGTATGTTGAGTAGAGAATTGATTATCGTTGGAATTGCTTGTTGTTGGAAAGAGATTTTCGTGATTAGGTGGATTAGACTGCACGGTAGTGTTGGTAGTAGTGTTGTTGAAGTCAGTATATTTATTGAGCGAGTTTAAGGAGTTGTTTAAGTTAGAAATGAGAGAGGCTGTTGTTGGACTGAAAAGTTTGGGATTTAAGAAAGAGGCTTGTTGGGTACAGTTGTCGCTGATATTTTTAGCTGAATGTGAGACGTTGTTGTAGTCTGAACTGATCGAAGCAGGCTTGTTGATGGAAATATGTTTGTTGTTGGCGTTTGATGAGTGATTATTTCTAGTTAAAGAGTTTATTGATGGGGTGGGTGCAGAGGTGACCTCTGCGTTTTGTTTTGATGTACTAGGCAAGTCATTGTCGGCAATTCTATGAGTAATTTTAAATTTTGTGGATTTGTTGATGGCTGAAATTTTTGTTGGTGTGGTGGTTACAGAGGATACCTCTTTTGTAGGTTGAAGCACATGTGCAAAGCTAGCAGTAAGGGAAGGGAGGGAAGTATTTTCTCTATACTTGCATACTGCACTTTTCTAGTGTCTTTATTTTTAAAATTTCTTTGGTTTGCATATACTTTGGACACGTATAGTCCGAAGAGCGATGCTCGCCAGAACAATTCGCACACATAACTCGGATGCAGTCATTATCGTGTGGAGAAGGAGAATTGCAAATTTCGCATGTTGGGGAACCTTTGCAATGTTTTTGCGTATGACCCAATTTCTGGCATGACCTGCAGCGCATTGGATTAGGCACGTATGGTCGCACAGAGGTCATCCTCCATGCGATGTTTATTTTGTTTGGAAGGGAATAACTGTTGAATGATATTAGCATAACACCAGTAGGCTTTATAACACCTTCAACTTTGCGAGTGAACTTATAAACCGCGGAAACTTCGTAAGAACTCAGTCCTTCTATTATTTCACTTTCAGGCACATCGTTTAAAAACGGTGCATAAATGGTGCTTTTGTTACAATTAAGATGTTGATGATAGCTAGCGCTAACAGCGCCAATGTTGAAAAGACATTTCGTTTTTATAAACTTTTCTGCTACTTGCTTATTTTTCACTAGCAGTAATAGACTGCCGTCGCGTAATTCACTAATTTTGTTTATATCTTTGCTCACGGTAAGTAAGGCGTTGTAAACACGAAAACAAGAAACCTTCGAAAGGGGTGTAGAATTCTCGTCGGATTTAATCACAATATACTTTGGGTCATCACTTTTTATTGGCGGTAAGTCAGGAAAAGCATCTTGCAGTTTTTGATAGGATTTTTTACGTTTTGGTTGGGGACCTTGGGCCAGCGCAGCAAACCTGTTGTCCCCGAACTGGAAGCCCGCCGGGGGCATAGTGGAAAAATTATAATACACTGATATAAGTATTGGTTTATATTTCTCACTTAAAATACGTATTAATCGCGTTACTTAAGTAAGCAGACCGTAGTGCAAAAAAAAGAACACCAAAAGAGAGCTATATGAATAGCTATAAACTCAGAGAAAGACGCTAACTCAACTGCTCAGTACGAGGTTTAGTCGGTGACTAGAATCGTTTTTTATTTATGCTTGTGCACTTAATGCTGTCAGCAGTTTTGGTGGGAGTGTTTATTTGACGATTCTTAACTCCCCCCTTTGTTAAATGAATCGCCTCCATTTCAAAGATGAGTAGTATTTAATTCTTTCATTTATATATGCGATGTCAACAGGTTGCGTCGGAACTTGTTTAATTTTTACTTCCAACTTATTTTTCCTGTTTTTGAATTTACAAATTATTATAATAGTTGATACTAGCAGTATCAAAGCTATTAAACTTTAATTTATGGCCTTAGATTTGTTAGCCTCATATTTTAATTCTGATATTTGTTTTATGTTTTCAATTTGATCAAAATGAATTTCTTCCATTGTTATATCTTTCATTATTGTTACATTAATAAGCTTCACCGGGTTTGGTAAAATTTGAATTGACATTGGTTTATTATGTTTATACAATTTTCCCATTACTTTAATATCGCAATTTTCAAATCGGATTAAATAGTTACCATTTATGGTAAAGTTATTTGAATCACAATTGTGACTAACTGTTTCGTTTATTGCATTGATTATATATATATGATTTGAGTCTAATTCAATGATATTGGTTTTATTATTTATTACATAATTGCAGTGCATTTTCCCTTTAAAAATATTTTCAATGCAATGATCTTCATATAGCCGTAAATCTTCCTTAAATTTTGTTTTTTTATAAGTAATCTCATTAATGGACAATACCTCGTTTTCTTTAATAAAAATTTCCAGTTGTCTTGCATTTGGTATTGGTTGTACATGAATTATTTGATATATTTCTTTACCAAATTGAGGTAACTTTACCAGTATTACAATATTTTCATCTTTAGCAACTATTACAATTTTTATTTCTTTAAGTTTTTCAAAAGTTACGTTATAATTAGTTATATCTTCATCTGTAATAATATCTCTACTTAACAAATTGTTTTGGCTAGTCATAATGATTTATTTTATTCTA
Organism: Bactrocera neohumeralis; assembly: GCF_024586455.1. Lineage (NCBI taxonomy): Eukaryota > Metazoa > Arthropoda > Insecta > Diptera > Tephritidae > Bactrocera > Bactrocera neohumeralis. Next base: position 34,094,825 of record NW_026089622.1, read on the forward strand.
ATTACATTTGTTTCAATATACATTAAATTTTCTAATAATTTATTGTCCCATTTTTCTTTCGATACAGCTTTAAGTTCTGATTTAATACTCTTCATATTTTCAACAAATTCTTTATAATGGGTGTTTAAAGTATTAGTTACAGTTTCTATTTCATTGCCAAATTTTTCATTAATATTTTGTTGTTTATTAATTTGTTCAATTGCATTATGTGCATCTTGTGCATTTTGAGTATTAATATTTAATTTTCCTTCAATTTCTACACGATCTTCTTCGTCCATAGTTCCATAGATATATTTGAGTCCTGTTCCCAAAAAATTAAATAATCCTTTTTTTGCCTTTGGTGATGTGTGGTTAAAGTATCTATTTGAATTCTAATGTGCTTGAGTTTAGCAATAAGTAAAGGGTTAGGATTTTCTTCTTTCAAAAGTAATTTTTCCAAATTATTTACTTGACCTTTGTACATTATTGTATTTACTAAGTATGATATTCTGTCATATCTTTCGATTAGTTTGATTTCATTCCATGGTTCAAGTCTACTATTTCTATCTGGGCCGCGATTAGAGGTATTACCAAAAAGAGTATCGTAATCTTCATCATTATGTCTTATCTATAAAATTTAAGATTTTATGTTATCTTTGTGAATAATTCTATTTTTCTCTTGAATCATAACCTTATTTCCTAAATCTTGCTTAACTATTTGTTTCTAATATCTAGGTTTTATTTTCCCTTGAAATTTATTTCCTTTTTCGTAAATCGTTTGATTTTCATTGAATGATCTTAATTTACGGCCTTTATTTCTATAATTAAGCATCTGACTTTGAACTAATTTTAATTTTTCGGTTAAATCATTGTGCTTAATTTTATTATATAATATTTCAAAAGGCTTTCTTTCCGTTACAGAATGAACAGTTTGATTATATGATTGTGCCGCGCGTATTATAATTTCAACATCATTTATTAATTCCATTTCCTCTTTTAGGCATTTTGCAATTTCAATTATTGTTGAGTGAATTCTTTCTATTTGTCCGTTTGTTGTTGAATGTCTAGGGTCGCAATAATTCATTTTAATTTTATTTCTATCTGCGAAGGATTTGAATTGAGCTGAGCTGAATCCGGGCTCATTATCGCATGTAATCATTTTTACTTCTGGGAAACTTTGAAGGGCTTCTAATACTTTTTCTGACAATTTAGTTTTGTCTTCGATATGTTTAACTATTAAAAATTTGGAATATGCATCCATTAGAGTAAGGAATTTTAAATTTGATGCAAAAAATATATCAATATATATTTGTTCCCCCTCTATTTTCGGAATTGGAGCCTCTCCAATCGGTACCCTTATAGGGTGTCCATCGTATTTATTTTTGTTGCAGATTTCACAATTCCTTACAAATTGTTTAAATTGTTTCTTCATTATCGGCCAGTAGTAATCTTTAGAAATTTGTTTTAAATTTTCTTTATAACATCTGTGCTCTCTTGTATGTGTTTGTCTAATTATTTTTTCCTGATCATCTTCGTTAGAAATATCAATAGCTATTATATCCGTATGGAAAACTTTCTTTGCAATTCTGTTTCGCAAAATTCGCTTAATTTCATGTAATTCTTCTAATGTGCAATTTACCCCAGTTAAAAGGTTTTTATCTACTCTTGCCGAAATGATTTGTTTTAAAAATTCTAAATCTTTATACCGTATGTGGTGCCTGTAGGTATTAAAAGTTTTTGTTCTAAAATGTTCGTTACCCCTTGAGTTGCTGACTACAATTTGTTGTGGGAATGAGTTTAAGGTTTTATTTAAAGTTTTTATGTGAAAAATATCTAAGCTTGGTGCTGAATGCATTGTTTCAGTGGGGTTATCTTCTTCGCTTCCTTCGATATTTTCATTATTATTTTCCTCTAAAATATTATTATTCAAAAACTGTCTGGATAATGCATCTGCTACATAATTAGTATTTCCAGATTTATAAATTATTTTTGGGGCGTATTCTATACAGCGAAAGTAAGGGGTTGATGATCCGTGTGAATTTCCAAATCAGCAACTCCATATAAGTAATTTCTTAAGTTTTTCAATGCCCAGACAATGGCATATAATTCTTTTTCATTTGTAGCATAATTTTTTTCCGTTGAGTTTAATGTTTTGGATAAAAAGGTTATTGGTTTTCGGTCTTGTGACAAGACGGCTCTTATTGCATCGTTTGATGCATCAGTAGCTAATATAAATTTTTTTTTAAAATCTGGTTGAGTGAGTTCAACCTGTTGCAGTAATTCATTTTTTAATCTCGCTACTGCTTTTAAGGCTTCATCATCTAATTCTATTACGACTTTTTTTGATTGGTTTTGTGATATTCTACCATTTTCTCCTTGCAAATATTTAGTTAATGGTTTAGTAATGTGTGCGTAATTTCGCACAAACTTTCTATAATACCCGGTCATTCCCAAAACACTCCTTAACTGTCGTAAAGTTTTTGGTATAGGATATTCTTTAATGGTTTCTACTTTCTTTTCATCCGTCATGATTATATTATGGGCAACCTTGTATCCCAAAAATTCAACACTGGTCTTGAAAAACTCGGCTTTTTCCAGTGAAATTTTCATATGAGCTTTATGCAAGGTATTTATTATTTTCTCTAAATAATCATAGTGTTCGTCAGCATTGCTAGAATATACTATGATATGGTCAATGTAAACATGACAAAATTTCCCTACGTATTGGCGAAGTATGTTGTCCATGGCTCTCTGAAAAATTGAAGTTGCGTTTTTCAATCCGAAAGGCATTCGGACATATTCATACTTGCCGTTGTTAATAGAAAATGCAGTTTTCTCTCTGTCTTTCTCTTTCATTGGCATCTGATGGAAGCCTGATTCAAGATCTATGGTAGAAAAAATTTTAGCTTTCCCCAGGTTTTCCAATATGACATTGCAGTCCGGAATAGGATATTTGTCAGTTATTGTATTTTCATTTAATTTTTTATAGTCGATCACCATTCTCATTTTGGGTGATCCATCTTCGTTAGTTCCCTTTTTGGGCACTACCCAAATGGGTGAATTGTAAGCACTTTTACTTTCCCTAATAATGTTTTCTTTTAACATTTTCTTTACTTCCATATTCACAAACGCATTCGTAGAAAGAGGTTAGGGGTATTGTTTGCTTTATATTGGTGCATTTGTGACTGTTCTTATTTCGGCCTTAACATCAGTTCTAAACGGTAAATTTGTATTTATGTTACCGTGGATTTTTAAGATTTTAAGTTTTATTTTTATTATTTTTTCTGCATGTAAATTTTCATCTTTTATATTATTTATTTGTCCTAATTTTGTTTCGCTGAGTGTATAGAATTTCTCTTCATTTTTACAATTATTTCTTAGGAATCTGTTATCTTTAAAATTTAGTTGTATTCCTGCTTTACTGAGTAAATTCATCCCTATTAGCATATCGCTTTGCAAATTGTTAACTTCATAAAAACGTGTTAGGTAACCAAAAATGTGTGCATTGTAATAGTGAGTAATCAACGCAAAGCCATTTGTTGTTTTCACACGATTTGCAATTTCCAACCTTTGTCTGTTGGGTAAAATATTCGGTGTGCAATAGCAATTTGTTGCCCCTGTATCTATTAGAACTTTTACAGCCCTATTCTCATGCCCTCACAAAAGTCACCAACCTCACTACAGTGATGTTTCTCACTATAGTGAGGGTTACCTTATTCTGGCGAATTATTATCACAAATATCTGTGACGTGTGAAAGCAGCCATCATAATAGAAAACATCAGTGTTTGTTTTGTTTTAAATCAATATTTTACATTTTTAAAAAAATTGAGAATTGAGTGTTATAATTAGCATGGAGGAACTATTATTTGTATATGCGGCAATTGTTGAGGAGGAGGAATCGGGCGGTAGGAGGAAAGTGTTAAAGGGTTTGCGAAACAAAAGCGATCCTTTTAGTATGCAGGACACAACATTTATTAATACATTTCGATTCCCAAAATCGCTATGTAAATTTCTTATAAGTGAATTGGTGCCGCATGATGTACAGAAGTCAAATATACCTTTTATCTGCGTTTCCTGGCGTGTTTATATTTTTACGGGCATGGCTCTTACCAAAAATGCGTTGGTAATAGTTATATGCTCTCTATGAGCCAGCCCTCTGTGTCTAGAGCTCTGCACTTTATTTCGAAATTAATTGTGGATGTTAAGGGCAGTGAAATTTGTTTCCCTTCAAGCGCGCAGGATGTTTCGGATACAAAGAAGGGGTAAGATAAATAAATAAAAATAAATATAAATAAATAAAAATAAATATAAATAAATAAATACATTTTTTTTTAAAGATTTTACACGAAATTTGGGATCAAGGGCACAATCGGCGCAATCGATTGTACCCATATTGGTATTGTTTCACCCTCAAGCACAGACGCCACTACTCCTCTTTCACTTTTTATGAACCGGAAAGGATTTTACAGCCTTAATGTAGAAGCAGTACGTAATGTTATATATCATACAAACTATTAACCAATATTTCTATTAATACATATTGATATATTTGCATTTTTGGCAGGTTTGTGATCATCGACTTCTGTTCACCGCTGTCAACGCGAGATATCCCGGGTCTTGCCATGATTCTGGTATTTGGACCACGTCGCCAACACGTATGCACCTCACAAATACCTATAACACGCAAAGTGATTCGTGGTTGTTAGGTGATCAAGGATATCCATTGGAGCCATGGCTGTTAACGCCAGTCGCTGAACCTTCAAATGCAAGGGAAGTGCGTTACAATAAGTTGCACGCCAAAGCACGTAATACCATTGAGAGAGCCTTTGGTGTTTTGAAGTCACGATTTCGGTGCCTCTCAAAACACCGCATTCTTCATTACAGCCCTGAAAAAGCGTCTTTGATTATTTACGCATTTACAATTCTTCACAACATTTTACTGAAGCATGGTGTGGCTGCAGACCTTGGCTTCGAAGAAGTTTTAGAAGAATCACAAGACACCGAAATTGTTTTCGAAAACCCCAATTTTAGGGAGGGTGCTAGAGTAAGAGAACGTTACATCATGTCTTTATAATATACATACATATGTATGTATATATTTCCAGTGGCGTTATGTACTATAAATATATATACATACATATATACATATATGTAAGTTACTTACTGGCTCTGTACATTTCACTTCCTCTAAGGATTAATAAAAAGACATCTACATATGTTTAAATAATACCTTTTTTTTTTTTAATAATTCATTTTATTTTATTTTATTTATTAAATAATTCATTTTATTTAATTTAATTTTTTTAATTTTTTTACATTTTTATTTCATTTTTTTTTTATTTTTTTACATTTTTATTTATTTTTTTTTATTTTTTTAAATTTTTATTGTTACTTATCTAATTTCTCTGACAATTTAGACATAACCTGACAGCGAGGTTAGTGCTTTTGTCTTTTCGGTCAGCACCCCTGTCATCTGCACATTTTGCTCTACAATTGCCCTTTGTAGAGCAATGGCCTCCTCCTCTCGCTTTTTTCTAGCCTCCATTTTCTTTAGCACTGCCCCAAGCATCTTCGCTGCAGTCAATTTCTCAGGAGGGATGTAAGAAGGAGATGGCATGGGAGAAGATAAAATGGGAGGAGATAAGGAAGAAGATGGAGGTGATGGCGAGGAAGAAAAATTTAAAGTGAGAGCAGGAAAAGCTGGAGCAGGCGATGTGACTGCTGGCGAGGATGCTGTTAGTTGATTGTCTAAATTGGGCGGAAGTATCTATTTGCGTGGGTGTTGGTTTGGATTGGTTTTGCAATCCGAGTGATCTGTTATTATAGTTATTGTTAAATTGCTGTGGTCTTTGATTAAATCTCAAATTATTAGGATATTGGTTGTTATTATTATACTGCCTGGAGGTGGGTTTGTTATTAGAAAAATTGTTATTTTGTCTCTGTAGACTGTAAGTGTTAGCAAATTGTATACGAATTTGATTGGATTCCATTTCCTGTGCTTTCGCTAAAGCATTAGGCAGATCGGTCGGATTTAGTGACATTATTATATTATTTAAAGGAGCGTTGAGTCCCGTAATGAAAACCCTTAATGCATCAGCGCGATGTCTTTTGTTCTATTCTTTGGTAATGTCCGAATTATTACCATGTGTCATTATCGTTTTGTTAATCATTAAAGTTAATTGAGAATTTACTGTGTTATAATAGTCAATCAAGTTCATATTCATTTGCCTTATTAAGTTTAATTCTTGTTCAAGGATATGCAGGGGTCTCTTGTCTGCATAAGCGAAATCTTATCGGCTAATTATCGCGTCGAAATTCAGGACCGTCCCGTGATTTGTCAAAATATCGTTTGCTTCACCAATTATTTTATTTCTTAAAATTGTTAGGGCGGCATAATATCTCCGACTCCCTTTTTCGTACAAAATCATAGTACTAGTAGCGGCTTCTCGCCAACTTACGTAACCTTTCCCATTAAATTCGGGAAGCGATCTTATTATATCCAATTTTTCCTCACATCTTATTGTTATATCTATGGATTGTGGCTCGAATTCGACCACATTATGAACATCTGTCAAATTTCTAACTTGTAATTTTAAATTTTCTATTTCTCTTTTCAAACTCATTTTATGTACCGAAATTAGTCGAGCTAATGCTTCATCTGAACTTGTAGCCATTTTCACTTTCTAATTTTTCTTGTTACAAAAATTTTAAAATATTTATAAAAAATTATATTTATTTCTTTTTAAATTTCTTTTGTTTGGCACTTAAAATTTTTATATTAAAAAAAAATATATATACATCTTGCTTTTGTTTTTCACAACTTTATGTTACCGTATTCACAAATTCACAAATATATATATACATATGTGCACATGAGCTTAGAGTTAATATTACTTTTAAAAATTTTATCGTTACAGTTTAAACATGTATATACATATATATATATATTCATTTGTTGTCTTACTCTTATTTGGTTCTTCTGTTGCTTTTGTTGCCGTTATTGATGGTTTTGTTGTTTTATAATTATTTCTGCTACTGTAGTTGCCTCCGATGATTATGTTTTTAATTGTTGCTTTAGATATATCTGATTATGAGTGGTATTCCTCCAAAATCCCTTAATTTTCTTGCTGTTCTTTGCTCGGTCCCAATTAATAATACAACCAATGTTATCTGCTTGAATGCCAAAATCGTTCTGCCCTTTGTTCTTAATATTCAATATAACATAACATAATTTCTAAGCTT
>NW_026089622.1:34102146-34171083 GCF_024586455.1 Bactrocera neohumeralis
CTTATAAATCAATTTTTATTAAATGTAAAATTAAACATCTTATATAATTTAAATAGCAACATGTACGAGTCTACTTCACCCTAAGTCAATTATCACTATTAAGTATAAATAATTTTAAATAACTACATATATTGTAAAGAATTAGGTAAGCCGAAAGCCCCAGTAGCTAGTGCTTCTTTCCAATCAAAATGTAAAATAATAATTGTATTACTATTTTACATCTAATAATAAATAAATAAATAAATCTATGGGTAAATATATGAATATAGCCAACAACAACAATTTTCTGCTGGACTTATTTGAATCATGTGTGGCAAAAAATGTATCAGCTTTGAAAATGTGCGCATGTTACAAATTTTCGAAGCGTAAACAATGGAAATTCCGTCGAGTACGTACATACATATATACATACATACATTTCTTGTATGTATGTATGTATGGAATTTCCATTATACATATAACATATGTATGTACATTAGGCCGGGTCGATTTGTGGGGAGGCAAAAAAATCGCCCATTGCTCTATGAAAATCATATTCTAGGGATTACAATAAGAAACTTTGCCGAAGGAACCATATCTCTGAAACGAATTCTGATGTCCCCCAATTTGGGTCGAACTTTTGGGTAGGGGAAAATTTTGAAATAGAATTGAAATTACCATTTCATTCTTATTACCTCTGAAAGTGAGGAGTACTAAAGCAATAAACACTATGGTATTTCAAAAAAATAATAAGTGAAGTGACCATTCCAAATCAAAAAGTTTACTATGAATCCACCATCCTCTACACCACAAGATGAAGCAACTATATCAACAACTATCGAAAACCCAATGAGTCATATACCCAAGCATGATGTTACTGTTTTTGGTGTGTCTACTGATTTGACTGATCTTAATTTACCAACCCATCTGGATATCTTGAGATATTATTTTTACTTAAGCGAACGTGCTAAAACAGAACAAAAAAAGTTTTCCCATAAATCATTCACTATTCAAGTACAAGATAAGTTGATTGGAATTTGGGAAAAACTTGGTATGGAAATAATGCTGAAAAAAGTGTATGTAATAAATGGAATAAATTGTTTGACAAGTATCAAGAGCAAATCAAGAGAAGAAACAACACCCAACAATTTACAGAGTATGTAAAATCTCTGGAAACAATTTTTTACATTGGAACATGTAAATGCGATTTGAAGGCAGCTCCATGTGCATGCGGCTGGGTTTCCGAACGCCTCAAAGGGTTCATGCACGATCAACATAATCAGAGAAGACTAACAATGAATGCATTTATGATGGAAACTGAAGAGCAAGGAGCAACGTCTATGTCATCAACAACACCAAACCAACATACCAAGATCCCGATGATTCAACATACGCACCGCCACCGGTCCAAGAAGATATGGATAGAAGCACAAGTTCACAATACACAGAGAGATACGATTGTTTTAACTTTGCCTTGGTATGTGACAGATTTGGTGTGCCTGACAGAGTAGCATCAGCATTGGGAACCGCTCTTTTGCAAGATTTTAAAATTAAAGATAAGCATGGGAAACCTCTCATCATGGATAAATCGAAAGTTCGCAGAGAAAAAGAGAAATGCAGACAAGAAGTGCTTCGCAAACGGTTAGATGATACCAATTTGTTAGCGTTTTCATTCGATGGCAGAAAAGATGATACTTTAACGATAGATAAAATTGATGAGAAGTATCATACTAGGATGGTAAAAGAACCTCATCTTGTTATTTTGAGAGAACCCAATTCTGAATTGATTGGTTACGTAAGACTGGAACATGAAACCGCTGAATACAAAACAACTAAATTAAATGGTTTTTTCAACGATAAAAATATATCACTGGATACATTAATTGGAATATGCACTGACGGTGAGCCAACAAACACTGGCCCACACGGTGGAATTATACGACGATTCGAATTGCTGTTAAAAAGACCATTGCATTGATTTGTTTGCCTTCTACACTTCAACGAACTTCCGTTTCGGCATTTGTTTGAAGCTTTGGATAAATCAACCAGCACTGGACCAAGATCGGCAACCGGAAAACTGAGCCGTCAAATCGAAACTTGTGAAACTCTTCCGGTAAGTTATTGCTATCACTCATTTATTATAATTGTCAACCATTTTTAATTATTTTATTATTATATATTTTTAGGTGATGAACGGCTTGCAGAAAATTGAGTTGCAAAATATGCCCCCTGTTCCAGAAAAAAAAGAATTTTCCACCGATTCGAAGTACTTATACGACATGGCCCATGCAATTTCTAGCGGCCTAGTTCCGGTGGATCTGGCTAACATCAAACCAGGGAAAATTGTACATTCTCGGTGGCTCACCAAGGCCGCTAAATTATTGCGATTATATGTGACAACGGAATATCCAGATGCAAATTTAAGAATTCTGGTTGAATTTATAATTAAATGTTATGTGCCAATGTACTTCAATATCAAGTATTACATCTGTCGTGTACGGCAGTGCATTATTTTTCAACTTCATTGGTTGGTCACGATTTCTAGAACCTCGTTTACGCAAAATTATCATTCAAGTAATTAAAGATAATTCATTTTATGCGCATTCGGAAAATATCTTGTCATCAATGTTGTTTGATGATAAGAAAGAAAAGCGCGACTGTGCCATCAAGAAAATTCTACGCTATCGAACCGATGTTGACGAGCAAATGGAACTTAGAGTTTATAAAAAACCAGATATAAACTTTAATTGCACAAGTTATACGGAAATGATCAATTTGAATGGTATAAATATCGTATTTGAACCACCATTCACTCGAAGCATTCCGTACGATGCATTGAAAGAATATTTAAATCAAGACGATCCACCGTTTAATGATCCAAAAATTCTATCACACATACAAGGAACGGAACGACATGTTCAATTGCTAGCTAGCGTTTCCAAACGGGTAACGCCGGAAAATGTAGAGGCTGTTATGGCGACGACATTAGAGAGCCGTGCGAAATTGCCCAGACTTGAAAGTATAACAGACTTCAAACAATATTTTTTTTAGTTTCTTTTCTATAACTCACTTAAATTAATTTTTTCATTTACATATGTTCTGACTAAATAAATTTCTTAAGAGAAAAGATAGATATTATTATAAATAAATAAATAAAAATGAAAAAAAAAACATAGCCATTTAGCTGATTTTTTCATGTAAAGGCCAAAAATTGTGATTTTTTGAAATGATTGTATGGGGAACCCCCCAGGGGAGTTCCAAGGGGTGTGCCACTGGCATGGGTGGATCGGCCGTCCAAAGTTAGTTTACATTTGGACTCGATTGGAGCACTAAATGGGTCAAAGTGGGATTTTTCAAAATTTGCCCCTACCCAAAAGTTCGACCCAAATTGGGGGACATCAAAATTCGTTTTAGAGGTATGGTTCCTTCGGAAAAGTTTCTTATTTTGATCCTTAGAATATGATTTTCATAGAGCAATGGGCGATTTTTTTGCCTCCCCACAAATCGACCCGCCCTAATGTACATACATACCTACACGTATAAACAAACATTTCTTGTATGTATGTATGGAATTTCCATTATACATATAACATATGTATGTACATACATACATGTATATACAAACATATATATTTGAAATAGAACAAAAGTGCACTAGTAAATCAGTGTTTAGGGGATGATATACAAACCAAACTCTGTCGATCATTTCAATCATTGAAGCATGAGTTTGCATCACTTCGGGTATTTTCTGCTGATACGAACGTTCATAAACAAATCAAGTATAAGCTGATCGCTAGTGATTCAAAGTTGTTCTCTATCGCTGATTTGAAGACAAACAGTTCGCTTCGTGTACATGAACTGAACTGACAGAATCAGACAGAGTAACGGATCAGTACTTATGTATTTATTACTCGTTGCAGTTCTCTGGTATACACCCTCAAACGCCGCACAATGGGGCAGCAGACCAGAAAAGTTGGCAAAAACTATTTTTTTCAAAATAGCCGGTAGCAATTTTCGTTTATTGCTTTGGATTTATGAATATACTAGCAACAATAAATCAACGGTTTTTCAATGTCATTTTCACCACCTCTCTTTTCAGAGCCTTACAAACACAGAGCTTATTTTCGCAATAAGTGCAGTTTGATTTTTGTGCATTTTCTATTCAAAGTTTGAATATATATTTTCCAGTCGCTGACTATAATTTAGCAACTTTAATTATGGAACCATCAACATCGGGTATTTATAAAGATTCATTTATATTCACTTTGTGCGTAATTGTGATTTTCACATTTTGGTCGTTTTTTTTCGGAAACCTACATTAATAAGTTTATTTTCCTAAAGTTTAAGTTTTAAAAATTGGAAAAGTTAGTGAGCCCGGCATGAACGGCCGGAAATTTTTTAATTATCCTGTAATATGTATATTTATGTACTTAATTGGGAAAAAAAATTGTGCGGATTTTTTGCGTTTTGGCATTTGCTCGCATTTATGTATGTGCCTATGTACTACCTTTTTTGTAGTTTAGTTCGAAGCTTTTTTTACTTTGTTTTGATTATTTGTTTGTCAAACGTCAACTACAAGTACAAATGTGAACTGCATTGATCTTTATTATTTTAGTTGTAAATCGTCAAATAGAATCCAGTGTTGCCATACTATCTTAATTTTATAATCTTTTAGTGATTGATTTAACTTTTCATTTCAGGTGTTAGTTCAAAAACAATTTTTGTCAATCATAGGGAGCTCATTCAAATAATATTTTGTTGCGAAAAAATCACAACTGATGAAAAGTTTATTTTTTTAAAAAATGAATTGGAAAAACAAACAAAATTTCAGCAAGTGACTAAAGAATAATTGAATAAAACATTTAACCGCCTAAAGTCTGAATTTAAACTTCGTTGGAACAAATCGTACCGAAAAATAGACGTTTTTAATGAAATTAATAAAACATGGCTGGATTGCTCCATTTGTTTTATGAAAAATTCAAGCCAAAAAGGTGGTCGGCCTCAGAAATCTTTTGAAGAAAGCTCAGAGCGTACCAAACGAATGAAAACAAAAGATTTGAGGGAATCTACGCCAGTTGATGTCTTGAGTTATGCTACTCAAATGAAATTAAGGGAATCGGGTAAGGTGAAGGCATCGAAACTTTTGATGAAAAGCTTATCTCAGAATTATGATAGCGCAAATATGTGTTCAAAAACTTCATCAGGCCATTACGAAAGTATTTGTTTGTCAGGTGAAGATTGCAGTACAATATAATAAGATTGGCTGTTCGGGATAAATTTCCTTCCTATAAAGTAATACAGGAAGAAAAAAAGAAATGTTATCCTACCAAAGAACACATCAAGGCAACTAATACGCTTGTCTGTGCAACTTTACAATCCTTACTGGACCACACAATATGTCGTCTGATTATTGCACAGAGGACTGTAATAGATTCCATTTCCGCAAAGGATCTACACAAATTGCGTATGTACACAACGTGGGGATTCGATGGTAGCTCAGGCCATAGCTCATATAAGCAAGTATTTCATGGTATTGACGCTTCTGATTCTGCTGTTTTCATAACTAGTATTGTGCCTATTCGTATTGTGTTGGGCGAAAAAGTTGTTTGGCAAAATCCTGCTCCATCTTCGACGCGTTATTGCACACCTTTGAAAATTTAATTTATTAAGGAATCCTCTGAAGTTTCAATAGCGGAGAAAAACAGAGTTACTGAAGAGATTGGAAATCTTAAAAAATCTTAAACGATATGTGATGGAAAATCTATTGAAGTTGAGCACGCTTTACTTTTTACTATGGTGGATGGGAAAGTTTGTAATGCGATAACCCAGACGACATCCACTCAAAAGTGCTACATTTGTAGTGCAACATCAAAAGATTTTAACAATATTGACAAAATGGTGAAACGAGAAATACATACAGATAACTTAAGCTTTGGACTATCAATATTGCACGGATGGATAAGATTCTTTGAGTGTCTTTTGCATCTGTCTTATAAACTGCCAGTAGAAAAATGGCAAGTTCGAAATGACTTGGAAAAAAATATTGTTGCTGAAAATAAAAAACGAATACAAAACGAATTTAAAAAACGCTGCGGTTTGATTGTTGATGTTCCAAAGTCAGGGTTTGGAAATTCTAATGATGGCAACACAGCGTGACTATTCTTTAGGGAGGCAGAGGTTTCGGCCGAAATTACAAAATTGGATTTAACTTTGATTAAAAGATTGCACAATATATTAATAACTGTAGCCAGCGGACATGAAATAAATGTTAAAAAGTTCACGAAGTATTGCCAGGACACTGCTAGGTACTTTTTGGATAAATACTCTTGGTATCGTATGCCTCCAACAATGCATAAGTTTGTAATATATGGCCCTGAAATAATTTCTCACGCTTTACTACCATTCAAGAAAATGCGGCCGTGTGGAAACTAATATTGACATATTCAATTCATTTATGCTAAGGTCTGATCCGGTAATAAGTTCAAAGAGAAAATTCAAAAGAACTAATAACCAAAAGTTACCAACTGAAGTATTGGAATTATTGATATGTCCACTTATTCCTAATAACGATGAAGAATATGATGATATTTACGATGATGACGGTCAACAAAACGAAAATGGGTCTAGTGATGAAAGTAGCAATATAAAGCAATCGCCACCAATCACTATATGAACGGTTCAGGTAAATCTGATTCAGTCTAAAAACCTCGGTTCTAAGCGCAATATTCTAAAATTTGGTACACATACTTACTTTAGTAAGAGGAATCAGGGTACCAATTTCCAACTTCCTAGCTTAAGCCGTTTAGTTGATGCCAACTTTTAGGTCATTCTGCCCCACTGCGCGCCGCGTTCTTAGTTTATACTTGCTCAATTTTCCACAACATTTTGCAAAAACATGGTTTTTGTGACTTCGATGAAATCGACATTGAAAACTTTCAGGACTCTTCCTTCTATGATAATTCTCCAGCTCAAACAAATCAGTATTACACTGCAGGAATAAATGCTCGACGTAACTGCTTAAATTCTCTCACACAATCTTTATAAATAATTATCGTTACAAATAAATCTTTCATTTATATTTTCATAAAAAAATAATAAATTTAATTATTCAGTCTTCTTTTATATGTATATACATAATAAACATTAATAGGAACAACTTAAAAATAATTTAACTTAAACATATTCTTTTATATGTATGTACGTAATAAACATTAATAGGAACAACTTAAAAATAATTTAACTTAAATATATTCTTTTATGTGTATGTACATTATAAACATCAATAGGAACAACTTAAAAATATCTTCTTAACTTAAACATATATTTTTTAATTTTTTTTAACAGCTTCTTAATTAACAGCTTAAAATTTCACTTGCCATATTGATTAAAGACTCCGGAAAATTTTGGAAGCATTGTTGCGATGTCTCCCTAAATTTTTTTAAATGTCGTTCTAAACGAAAAAAGAAAATATCATTCCATTTTATTTACTAATAAAAAATATGTTTATAAACTTATTATACGCAAAGATTTTATTTAATCATACCAATAGTTGGGACATCAGGCAGTCCATCAACCACGTCCTCCCTAGTGTTTCCATCGCCCGCTCTTCCAACTCAGAGGATTGAATTTCCTGCATTGGTCCTCCACCTGTCAATATCTTATTTACTTTCGCCTTTCTTGCCCATGAACGAATCTGTTTTTTCCAATTGTTTAAACACTATAAAATAAACAAGATATTTATTACAATTGAATTATATTTATATAAATAGAAGTGTATATTAGGGAGGCGAACGTGATGGACCTTTCAAAGCGTTTAGTTGCTGAGAAAGCTCGATCCACAGCTCTTCTAACCTTTTGGGTCGCGTGGGATCGTTTTTGTGGAACATCATTTCAGGGTGAAGCTCAAGAAATGCTAAGTAGCATTCAATTTGCTCTTTTGTTTGTGCGCAATGATTCTGGAAATGTAACAGTTAATCATATACAAGTAAAAGAATATAACAGCAATTATTTAATTTAACGTTTACTTACCTTTGTTTTCCATTTTGAATGTATTGACAATTCACTTATAGAGATCATCACGAATAATAATCGATTGTTGGTGTTTATGTTTTATACAAAACTCAATCTGGTAAAAGTAAAAAAAAATCTATTTCACATACATTTTAGCTCTACAGTACTTCAAATACAACATTTTATTTTTATTTTTATTGGTAATTAATCTTTTTTACTGCGTTAAAAATAATTTAATATTTGTTACCGACAATCTTTTTTTATACTCTCGCAACAAAGTTGCTAAGGAGAGTTGTTTGTAAGTCCTAAAACTAAAAGAATCAAATATAGGGTTACATATACCAAAGTGATCAGGGTGACGAGTAGAGTTGAAATCCGGATGTCTGTCTGTCCGTCCGTCCGTGCAAGCTGTAACTTGAGTAAAAATTGAGATATCATGATGAAACTTGGTACACGTATTTCTTGGCTCCATAAGAAGGATAAGTTCGAATAAGGGCAAAAGCGGCCAACTGCCACGTCCACAAAATGGCGAAAACCGAAAACCTATAAAGTGTCATAACTAAGCCATAAATAAAGATATTAAAGTGAAATTTGGCACAAAGGATCGCATTAGGGAGGGGCATATTTGGACGTAATTTTTTTGGAAAAGTGGGCGTGGCCCTGCCCTCTACAAAGGTTAGGTTGATAATCACTAAAAGTGCGTTAACCAACTAACAAAAAACGTCAGAAACACTAAATTTTACGGAAGAAATGGCAGAAGGAAGCTGCACCCAGGCATTTTTTAAAAATTGAAAATGGACGTGGCGTCGCCCCCTTATGGACCAAAAACCATATCTCAGGAACTACTATACCGATTTCAATGAAATTCGGTATATAATATTTTCTTAACACCTTGATGACGTGTACGAAATATGGGTGAAATCGGTTCACAACCACGCCTTCTTCCAATATAACGCTATTTTGAATTCCATCTGATGCCTTTTCTGTATAATACGAGTATATACATTAGGAACCAATGATGATAGCGGAATAAAACTTTACAAAAATACGGTATTTGAAAAATATGTAAATGACGTATAATGAAATCTCGATTATTACTTTATCATGCGAGAGTATAAAATGTTCGGTGACACCCGAACTTAGTCCTTCCTTACTTGTTTCATTCAGGTTTTATATGCATCTCTAAATAATGAAATGTGACAGATGGTCAGACCTGTTCGTTTTCAGTTGAGAGACTCGCAAATTTTTAGTGACTGTCACTTACAGAATAGCAAAATCGCCTCAAGTCTCAAAAATTGTCTCTAATACCGTGTTCAGACCGACACTTAATTACACGATTTCGGCTGTTGAATGGATTATTCCACTAATCTTAAAAATTTATCAAGATTTTGCCATACAAAAATGACAGGTCAAAATCACTTCATCAGAGTAATTTGAAACTGATCCCAGCTAAATCTCTCTGTGCGACTCTGATTTTGCGCCATCTGTCGGCCACATTTGTTTAATCGCAGCTGATTTTGACACTATAAGCTGTCAGAATTTAAAACTAACAGACCAAAAATAAAACAAACAAATAAGGAAGGGCTAAGTTCGGGTGTCATCGAACATTTTATACTCTTGCATGATAAAGTGATAATCGAGATTTCATTATACGTCATTTACATATTTTTCAAATACCGTATTTTTGTAAAGTTTTATTCCGCTATCATCATTGGTTCCTAATGTATATACTCGTATTATACAGAAAAGGCATCAGATGGAATTCAAAATAGCGTTATATTGGAAGAAGGCGTGGTTGTGAACCGATTTCACCCATATTTCGTACACGTCATCAGGGTGTTAAGGAAATACTATATACCGAATTTCATTGAACTCGGTCTAGTAGTTCCTGTGATATGGTTTTTGGTCCATAAGTGGGCGAGGCCACGTCCATTTTCAATTTTTAAAAAAAAGCCTGGGTGCAGCTTCCTTCTGCCATTTCTTCCGTAAAATTTAGTGTTTCTGACGTTTTTTGTTAGTCGGTTAACGCACTTTTAGTGATTTTCAACATAACCTTTCTATGGGAGGTGGGCGTGGTTATTATCCGATTTCTTCCATTTTTGAACTGTGTATGGAAATGCCTGAAGCAAACAACTCTGAGGAGTTTGGTTGACATAGCTATAGTAGTTTCCGAGATATGTACAAAAAACTTAGTAGGGGGCGGGGCCACGCCCACTTTTCCATAAAAATTACGTGCAAATATGCCCCTCCTTAATGCGATCCTTTGTGCCAAATTTCACTTTAATATCTTTATTTATGGCTTAGTTATGACACCTTGTAGGTTTTCGGTTTCCGCCATTTTGTGGGCGTGGCAGTTGGCCGATTTTGCCCATCTTCGAATTTAACCTTCTTATGGAGCCAAGGAATACGTGTACCAAGTTTCATCATGATATCTCAATTTTTACTCAAGTTACAGCTTGCACGGACGGACGGACAGACAGACATCCGGATTTCGACTCTACTCGTCACCCTGATCACTTTAGTACATATAACCCTATATCTGACTCTTTTAGTTTTAGGACTTACAAACAACCGTTATGTGAACAAAACTATAATACTCTCCTTAGCAACATTGTTGCGAGAGTATAAAAATTGTCGTTTATTATACAAAAGAAAAAAATGGAGAAAACTCAAAAAAAAGAAGGGAGTTATGTATATGGAGTGATGCTGCCGAGGCCAACCTTTTATTGATATGGCAACAAAAATGCCAGAATGAAAAACGTTTATGGAATGTTTCTTTACACTTTTATTTGTTTCTTCTATTTTCAATTGACATGGAACCAATTTACGTGGAGGCCGATACGGAGGGAGAGTCGCCGCTCCCAAGCCCAAGCGATGGTCCTTCTACGTCGCGTGGTTGCGCTCGGCCATCGTCAAGCGATGCTGTAAGAAAGAAAAAATCAGCAATAACAATAATGGAGAAAATTAGGGATGACTTAGTAAAGGTGACTGAGGCTATGTAGGAAGCCGATGAAAAGCGTCTTTCTCTCCTACAAACATACATAAACGATTCACAAGAAATGAAGGACGCCTTCATTGACTTCCTTTGTCGCCAAAAATAGATTAAGAACAATTTTTTAAGTTTTAGTTTTAAGATATGCATACATATATGAATAAATACGAAAATGGAAAATAAATATAAATATTTCAAAGTTGAATGTAATAACTCACCGAAATACGAAACGAACGCTT
Organism: Bactrocera neohumeralis; assembly: GCF_024586455.1. Classification (NCBI taxonomy): domain Eukaryota; kingdom Metazoa; phylum Arthropoda; class Insecta; order Diptera; family Tephritidae; genus Bactrocera; species Bactrocera neohumeralis. The sequence goes on from NW_026089622.1 coordinate 34,113,367, forward strand.
GTCTTATTTCCTCTGCTCTTGGGTTAACATTTCCACAAATGTTAGAGACATCTTCTGAAAACTGCAGAGATTCGTTTTCGATTTGTGGTGCTGCAATCCACTTTTTATTATTTCATCATTTTCTTCATTTAAAAAGTTGTCCAAAACGCAGCACGGTTTTATGACAATTCTGGTGTTGGCCTTTTTTTTAAACCTTCCCTTTAAATGACCGAAAGCATTCACCACCACTCTTCGACATTTCGAAAGTACATAGTTGAATTTTTTTTTATCCAAAGGTTGGTTTACACAAAATGGGTACGGTTTCATCAAATGTTCATCAAATTTGAACGCAGAGTCGCCCAACACAACGACTGGAACATTAATTTACGATGTTTGTCTACTCATGTCTTTAAATATAGTAGATTGTGCCAACTCGCTTTTTAAAGATGAACCCTCAAATATTGAAGAGTCATTACAATGGCCTGGACTACCAACGTTGATGTATAAAAAGCGACATTTATAACATTAAAGAAATACATTAGATGTTTAAACGAGCTTCATGAAAAAACTTACCTTGCATCTACTAAAGCCAAAAGAACTGTGGAATACCAGCCTTTGTAATTGTAGTAGTCAACAGCATCAACAGCAACCATCTAAAACTTAAAAATATATAAAAACTCAAATGTAAAAAATTTAACTTATTACATCCTAACACTTGAGGGAAACCCAATGACTCAAAACCATTTAAATACTCGCGCAATTGAATTTCGTTCATTGGGAATTTCTTCAAATACAAAGGCCACAAACGTCGCCAGACTTCATGACAGAAATCAATTACAATGGAACAGACAGTGCTTTTACCAATTTCGAACATATTTCCAATTGTTCGGTATTCTGCAGAAGAGCGAAGAGCATATAAAGCAATAGCAATGCGTTTCTCTAATTGAATTGCTTTCCGGTAGTTAGTGTTTTTCTTCTCCAATTTAATGAAAGAATTGCGCTTCATTTGGAAGTTGTTTTTAAAAAATTCATCTGAATTCACCTGGCAGTCGACTTCCCAAAACATGTGGTCACGAGTCTGAATTATATATACATTATAATTAAACGAAGGTATAATACCAATATTTATATACTTGCCTTTATCCAAATAGACCTTGTTGAATTTGCTCCGTATAGACTACACATTTTTAGTATTACGTGTTCAAGCAGCAAACGTTTCATTGCTAAGCGGTTAGAATCAAACAATTCAAAAATTATTTCCATTGAGCTGAGATAATTTAGAAAAAAGAAGACAATTTTTATAACAAGGTACGACATTACAATGTTTTCCTTTAATAAATACTTAGATGTTTATGGCTGAATGTTAAAAACATCTGATTTATAAATCACCAACGGCAGTAAGAACAGGGTTGAGTTATGAAATGCTTAAATGTAATCTAATCCCTTAAAATTTTCGGTCTGAACATGGGATAACTTAAAATGTTCGTGGACGTGAATGATATAGCATTCATTTTCATACTGATGCAAAATGACGTGAATGCTATAGCATTCAAATTTTAAAGCCAATTGTTATTCATTTAATTTTTTACAATCTTAAGTTTTTGTAATTAATACACATTTCAAAATAATGACCAATTGCTTCATTAGATACTTTCATATTATTTTATCTTTTCTCCGTGTATTTACAAATTTTCTCACGTCATTCTGGTTGAAAAATATTACATCTATATCGTCGTGGATGCTATAGCATTCATTGTATGTAACGATTAAAATACGATGTTCTGACTACTCTTATAATATATGTCTAATTAGATTTAGGATATTACAACTAGTTTCAAAAATAATTGCCTGTATATTTTTGCAGCTCCCTAAAATTTTTTGCGTCCGTGAACGTGTTAAAATCTAAAATTTAGAGACTTGAGACTGTCTCACATTACACAATCGCACGAGTAATATATTGATGAGTGATAAAATCATGATTTGAATTTCTAAACGCGCACATGCGTATACATACATACATACATTCATATGAGGTTGTGCAGATACATAAGATTAATATGATAGAGATGTATTTACATATATATTGTTGTGATAAATTTAATTTCTATTAGTAAGAAATATAATACAAAAATATTTATTAGTAGAGTATATTATGTAAAAATCAAATACAATTATTAAATATGCAAGTCCAAATTGGCTATAAATATTACTATGCATGCATTAATATCAAATTCTCAAATCATAATTATTTTTACATGTCAATATGGAATTGCTTACAGCGAAGCGCAAAAGCATACATTCACCTCTATTCTGTGCACTTGACAAATTAATAAAATTTTGAAAATTAATTAAAATATTTATGAAGAAAGAAATATTTTAGTATTCTGTGGCAATCTTGATAAAAGTAAAAGCTTCAGTTCGCAAAGCATTTCCCCCATTTCATTTTGCCAAGCACACCCAGAAATGGGTAATGGGTACCAAAAACGCCTCAACAAATGAAGCAATTATGGCAACAGCTGAGTCAAAGGCTCACTGGTGGAGGGCCAAGCTCCAAGCCGATGACCGAATATGAAGAAAAGGCTTTATCCACATTTGGTTTGGCTGCTGTGGATGGTGTAAAGGATGTTCACAGCCTTGGTTTAACGCCAATAGAGCCTTTGACACTCTGCAATTATGCAGTCCCGTACCAACAACCCCAAATCCCAAACAAACAGCAAGTCCATCGGCACCATCTACATGCCCAATGCTTAGCTTGAAAAACCAGGTGAGTTTTCATTATGATATAATTACAAAATATATATATATTTTTTGCAATTTGTTATTACGTTTTAAACTTATCAGCACTTTGATAGCTGATATATCCAAACGGAATGCTGCTGAAGAGGAACGTCTTGAAGATAATTGATAATAATAATTCCTAAAGTTGAATTAAAATAATAATAACTTATAATACCTTTTAATTAATATTTATTGAATTTAATAAGTTTGGTTACATCCTCTTTGTTTTAGAATAAAAAAATGGAATAAAAATTTCAATTTGGTTTCTTTTAACAATAAAGATAAATATATAAACAAATAATTATAATCATTATTTGGAGAATTGAAATTTTCTGCAGCCCCGTCATCTATTTCGTTCAACGTAATGCCTGCTTTCGCCATTATATTATGCAATATAATGCAAATATACGTATTAACAAACAAAGCGGAAGTTTCGTGTGAATAATGTAGAACTCGGGGCATAAACAAATATCTGAAGTGAGATTTTCAAACACCAAATGCCTTCTCTATGCAGTTTCTTGCAGAACCATGTAATTTGTTGTATTTTTGCTCTTTATGGGTAAGGTGTTCCTATTGATGCTAAAATGAACGATTCTAGAAGATAACCTTGACCGCTAAGAAGCCAAGATTCTCTCCGTTGTTGCTCAGACGTATTAGCATGCTGACGAAAGAGATGTTCTCGTAGGTTAGCATTTAAAAATGTAAAACATAAACGGTGATCGCAATCCTCAGAAATGATACATTCAAAAATTGCATTGGAATATATGTACATGTAACAACAATAAAACTTACTGCTTCAACATTGATACTGTAGAATCCTTTTTTATAAATATAAATTAAAAGAACGTTCAACATTATTTGATGATGGAGCAATGTTAGCAATATGAGTGCACTCAATTGTTCCTATGGTGCTTTTTATTCCAAATTTTCTAAAAAATCTGGAATATATTAGCTTAAATTATTATATTGTTATTTGTATTACAATAATACTTACCCCATTTTTATAAAAGTTTCTTCCTCCTCTCTTTACCTTCACAATAAGTTTTGCTATAGTCAGAACACTTCTCGGAAGGGATGACTGACTCATGGGGAAGTTGACGTTTTTACCTACACATTTCTGGTATGAGCCGTGTCCAAAGAAGGTCAAAACTGCTAGAACCCTTACAGTTAAAGGGTGACCTTGTCTGATTATCGAATGAGGCCAATTCATTAATTAGGCGAAATTCACGCGTCAATAGAAGCTTTTGCACAAAGGTATTTTCGCTCAAAGAAAATGGATTTCTATCGTCGCGTAAACTTTTTAAATGCCGAGCGAGTTATGAATTAAAACGTTGCTTTCTATTCTGTAGCAAGAATCAGACTGACTCTGCCATCAGATCAGCAACTCGAATCTGCCCCAATGTGTGGGTGTACCGCACATTCCAACAGACTCAAAATATGCCGAGTCTGGTGTTTTGGTCACGTACTGGCTGATCATGCGATGTGGTGCACAACTGCATACCGTCAGTTGACGTAACTTGAGATGTAACTCTTCCAGAGCCACTCTGAAAGGTCTCCTAACTTCTTTAATTTATGATTTTCAAACTTATCGTTTAATTTTTCCTTTTACATAAGTAAATAGTAACAATAATTATACTTATTAATATTGTTATAATTAGTGAGGCACTTATGCCATAGGATACGTTTTTATGATACTTTAGCTCTTTGATTTCATTTAAATTTTCGATATGGTTTAATATCATTTTTTCAAAATTTACTTTCACTTCGTATGTCTAATTTAATACTGATACAGGATATATGTATGTATTTGTCAAAAAATTCTTTTTTACAATTTTCATACGATTTATTTTTTATTTCGATTTTACAATTACTAAAATATATTATATAATTTTTTTGAAGTGTTTATCGCAGTTTTGGATCATTTCATCAGAAACTCTTGCACATAGGTTATGTTATTATATTTAAACATACAATTATGATTAAAAATACAATTTTCACTTAATTTTAATTTTCTTAACAATGTATTAGCTTTGTATTTATAATGTTTATATTCTATCGTTTTATTTCCTCATCTGTTTGATAATTTCTAAATTATTCTTATTTGGCAATGGTGTAATTAATTTTAAATCTGTAGAAAATATGTTTTTGGTATTTGAATAGCGAACACAAGTGCTTTATTTTTGAAAGCTACTACTCCTACTTTGGCTAGTTTCAGCTTATAAAAATCTATGTCAAAACTATCTATTTCCTCTTTTGTTAACATCCCCGGATGTATTAAATTGTTTTTAGCGGCGGCTATGTTATTTTGAATTTCAAGTATCTTTCCTTCAACATGTCTTAATTTATTCATTTGATCATTGTAAAGAACCAATTTCGCTAGCTCTCTATCCTCCTTTTGTACCTGGTTTAACTCTTTTAAAATTTTACTCCTGTCATTTTTTACTATTGTTTTCATTAAATTAATTTAATCGTTAAAATGCTCATTTATGATAATCTGCTTCTTGATATTTGTTATTGCATTGTGCGAATTACTTCCAAATGACTAATTATGTCTGTCTTATGCCTGTCGGTCCTCCTCGTCCATTACCCCGAACAAACATTTATGCATTGTCCCTCCTAAGTTAGTTAAGCCCCTCTTATTTCTTCCCTCTTCCTTGGGAGTAATCGATCTAATTTTTGCTTTAATTACGTTAATTTCGTTAAAAAGAAGTGCCTTATTACTTAGGTCTGCTTGTCTTATGTTTTCTTCCATTTCCTCCACCAAACTTGCTAGCTCTTTCGGATGTATAATATGTAGTATTGTATTTACTTCGTCAACCATCTCTACTTAGTCGAGTTGGATCATGGTGTATCCTGCTTCTTCAACTATCGGTGACACTTGTAGGAATGCTGTTGCCAATTTCATGGCGGTCATTAGAAACATTATTATTACCCACATGGTCTGAAAATATGGTGACTCGTGAATTAACACTTTCAAATACATACATCGCCATTATGTAGATACTATTCCGCTTAACCTATCATATTCATTTTTCATACCTACTCTATCTACTTTAAAGGCTGGCCAGTCAAAAACGCTACTCCCTTCCTTCCTTTTCCTTCCTTATCGGCAAAATGTGTGTACAGTGAAAACGTGGCAAAAACGCAGAAATCAGCTGTTCTCTTTTGTTTACATTTCATTTGTTTGACATTTCATACAATTCTAAAAATTGTGTCCGCAGCAACATGGAACTGGACAATAGTGATCAAATGTTTTTAGAATTGTGCGAATTGTACTCTTTATATAGTTTATATAAACAGTATAAAAACAAAAAACGAAAGAGAAGGTACACAATTCCCCTAATCAATCAAAACTGGGGTTTTGCGGTTATCAGATAAAAAATTTTCTGGTAATGAAAAACAGGGAACCAGAACAACTTTTTTTGCACACAAGGATGCTGCCGGACGTTTATAATTTGTTTCTGAATTTGATATCGAAATCCTTGAAGAAGCCAAGGCAGCGGATTGGACCCGAGGAAAGGCTAAGTTGATTTGTTGTGTTTTGCGAATTAATACACGTATGCATGTATATTAGGGTGTCCGTTATTTACCAAATTGATTATTTTTGACGAGACGCCCCCTAAACTTTTAGTTTTCCATCTAAAAAAAAATCAGACCATAAAAGCCCTTAATTTTCATAATAAACCTTGCCCCAAACACGATACATTTCCCATTGAAATTACATGGGATTTTGCAACTTTTTACGAATATTTTTTTTTTCTCTGGAACTTTCTCGTTTGTAGAAATAAAAAAGTCATATTCTTGTACGGAATTGAATGCTCTACAAAAAAAGTCTGGTCAATTTTTCGATGTACTCACTCCTTTAAAAGTTATTCAAGGTTAAAGTTAACTTCTGATTAATTTCTGGAATTTTCAAACTTTAACGGCAAATTGAATTTTTTTTGTATAATTCAATTGTTTATTCTAAAAAATTTAATTTCTCTGATGTTACGGCAGGAAAAGTCTGAAACATGAAGAGTAATTAATCACATGTTGTTAACGACTAATAATAAGTTCATTTAATTTATATGAGTTATACTGTGCAATTTGGCATCAGCATTATCCAGGTACACGCTGCCCTATCTGGGATCACCATGATCAGGTGACTCATTTTCGTTTCGGCATTTCTGCCGTTGTTTGGGTCAGACCATTCTTCTTCTTCTTAATTGGCGTAGACACCGCTTACGCGATTATAGCCGAGTTAACAACAGCGCGCCAGTCGTTTCTTCTTTTCGCTACGTGGCGCCAATTGGATATTCCAAGCGAAGCCAGGTCCTTCTCCACTTGGTCCTTCCAACGGAGTGGAGGTCTTCCTCTTCCTCTGCTTCCCCCGGCGGGTAGCGCGTCGAATACTTTCAGAGCTGGAGTGTTTTCATCCATCCGGACAACATGACCTAGCCAGCGTAGCCGCTGTCTTTTAATTCGCTGAACTATGTCAATGTCGTCGTATATCTCGTACAGCTCATCGTTCCATCGAATGCGATATTCGCCGTGGCCAATGCGCAAAGGACCATAAATCTTTCGCAGAATTTTTCTCTCGAAAACTCGTAACGTCGACTCATCGGTTGCTGTCATCGCCCAAGCCTCTGCACCATATAGCAGGACGGGAATTATGAGGGACTTATAGAGTTTAGTTTTTGTTCGTCGAGAGAGGACTTTACTTTTCAATTGCCTACTCAGTCCGAGGTAGCACCTGTTGGCAAGAGCAATCCTGCGTTGGATTTCCAGGCTGACATTGTTCGTGGTGTTAATACTGGTTCCTAAGTAGACGAAATTATCTACAACTTCAAAGTTATGACTGTCAACAGTGACGTGAGAGCCAAGTCGCGAGTGCGACGACTGTTTGTTTGATGACAGGAGATATTTCGTTTTGCCCTCGTTCACTGCCAGACCCATTTTCTATGCTTCCTTGTCCAGCCTGGAGAAAGCAGAACTAACGGCGCGGGTGTTGAGGCCGATGATATCAATATCGTCGGCATACGCCAGCAGCTGTACACTCTTATAGAAGATGGTACCTTCTCTGTTTAGTTCTGCAGCTCGAACTATTTTCTCCAGAAGCAGGTTGAAGAAGTCACACGATAGGGAGTCGCCTTGTCTGAAACCTCGTTTGGTATCGAACGGCTCGGAGAGGTCCTTCCCGATCCTGACGGAGCTTTTCGTGTTGCTCAGCGTCAACTTACACAGCCGTATTAGTTTTGCGGGGATACCAAATTCAGACATCGCGGCATAAAGGCAGCTCCTTTTCGTGCTGTCGAAAGCAGCTTTGAAATCGACAAAGAGGTGGTGTGTGTCGATTCTCCTTTCACGGGTCTTTTCCAAGATTTGGCGCATGGTGAATATCTGGTCGGTTGTTGATTTTCCAGGTCTGAAGCCACACTGATAAGGTCCAATCAGTTTGTTGACGGTGGGCTTTAATCTTTCACACAATACGCTCGATAGAACCTTATATGCGATGTTGAGGAGGCTAATCCCACGGTAGTTGGCGCAGATTGTGGGGTCTCCTTTTTTATGGATTGGGCATAGCACACTTAAATTCCAATCGTTGGGCATGCTTTCGTCCGACCATATTTTACAAAGAAGCTGATGCATGCACCCTATTAGTTCTTCGCCGCCGTGTTTGAATAGCTCGGCCGGTAGTCCGTCGGCCCCTGCCGCTTTGTTGTTTTTGAGGCGGGCAATTGCTATTCGAACTTCTTCATGGTCGGGTAATGGAACGTCTGCTCCATCGTCATCGATTGGGGAATCGGGTTCTTCTTCTCCTGGTGTTGTGCGTTCACTGCCATTCAGCAGGCTGGAGAAGTGTTCCCTCCATAATTTAAGTATGCTCTGGGCATCAGTGACTAGATCACCTTTGGGGGTTCTACAAGAGTATGCTCCGGTCTTGAAACCTTCTGTAAGCCGCCGCATTTTTTCGTAGAATTTTCGAGCATTACCCCTGTCGGCCAGCTTATCAAGCTCTTCGTACTCACGCATTTCGGCCTCTTTCTTCTTCTGTCTGCAAATGCGTCTCGCTTCCCTCTTCAACTCTCGGTATCTATCCCATCCCGCGCGTGTAGTGGTCGATCGTAACGTTGCGAGGTAGGCAGCCTGTTTTCTCTCCGCTGCGACACGGCACTCCTCGTCGTACCAGCTGTTCTTTTGCACTTTCCGAAAACCAATGGTTTCGGTTGCAGCTGTACGTAAGGAATTTGAAATGCCGTCCCACAGTTCCCTTATACCGAGTTGTTGACGAGTGCTCTCAGAGAGCAGGAGTGCAAGCCGAGTAGAAAATCGTTCGGCTGTCTGTTGTGATTGCAGCTTCTCGACGTCGAACCTTCCTTGTGTTTGTTGACGAGCGTTTTTTGCTGCACAGAGGCGGGTGCGTATCTTGGCTGCAACAAGATAGTGATCCGAGTCGATGTTAGGACCTCGGAGCGTACGCACGTCTAGAACACTGGAGACGTGTCTTCCGTCTATCACAACATGATCGATCTGGTTGGTGGCTTTTCGATCCGGAGACTGCCAGGTAGCTTGATGTATCTTCTTGTGCTGGAATCTAGTACCACAGATAACCATATTTCGGGCCCCGGCGAAGTCGATCAGCCTCAACCCATTTGGGGATGTTTCGTCGTGGAGGCTGAATTTACCGACCGTAGTGCCAAATATACCTTCTTTGCCCACCCTGGCGTTAAAGTCGCCAAGCACGATTTTGACATCGTGGCGGGGGCAGCTCTCATAAGCGCGCTCCAAGCGCTTATAGAAGGCATCTTTGGTCACATCGTCCTTCTCTTCCGTCGGGGCGTGGGCGCAAATCAGCGATATGTTGAAGAATCTCGCTTTGATGCGGATTGTGGCTAGACGTTCATTCACCGGAGTGAATGATAGTACTCGGCGACGGAGTCTCTCTCCCACCACGAATCCAACACCAAACTTGCGCTCCTTTATATGGCCACTGTAGTAATTGTCACAAGGACCTACTCTTCTCTGTCCTTGTCCCGTCCATCGCATTTCTTGGACGGCGGTGATGTCAGCCTTTATTTTTGCGAGGACATCAACCAGCTGGGCAGCGGCACCTTCCCAATTAAGGGTCCGGACATTCCAGGTGCATGCCCTTATCTCGTAGTCCTTATTTCGTTTGCCATGGTCGTCATCAAAAGGGGGTTTCTCTTCCGAGGCTGTCGCTTTCTTTTCATTGGGGGTGTTTTTTACGTGGCGGGTCCCAAACCCAGCGCACAACCCTAAGCAGGGGATGTTTCGCCTTCTCACATTAGCTCGCCTTCGAACGGATGTTCTTAGGCTACCCAGAGGATTCTTGGTCAAAGACCGGAAGTTGTGAGCTGCTTGAGCCATGTGTAAAAGAATCGTTTCTGGCCACTCCCAAGTGAATGGCGATCAGAGAACTTTCCTCACTTGCGTGAACTTCTACACATGACTCCATCCATCGTCAGACCATTGTGCAGTATACAAAAACAACTAGAAGCACAATTATCAGGTGATGCGTTTTAGCTTGGCACATCAAACAAAAATATTCAAATGTAACTAAGGAATTAGGGTGGGTCGATTCCGGAATTTTTTCGATTCCGGATTTCTAATAGTGCGGAAAAGTTGCCTTAGTACTTCCTGATTCCAATGCAACTTTTTGTTTTTAGATCGGGTTGCATCTTCAACCCCAACTCCGGCCTTGAAATTTCGGAAATTCGCCTAAAATCGCGAAATTGTCTACCTAGCGCCTGAAATACGCATCTCATGGCAAAATGTGTAAAAGTTATTTGTCATGTCATTTGCTACCGAAATGGTATACGTGATCATGGCCGTAGGACGAACCGTTCCCGAGATACGAGCGAAAATGCGGCGCGCCACAGCGCAAGGTGAAAATTGTTGCAGCTCTCAGCTAACCTGTATTGGTCACCCAGAACCCACCGCGTGGAGGTGGCTGCTCTTCTGGAAGAGCAAAGAAAGCATTCTGTTGAATGGATGAATCCTGATCCTCTGTTATCAAACCTGCTTTTTTGGCATCCAGAAAAGCAGATGAAACAATCAAGGCCGCTGCTCTATCACTTACTTCAAATCGATGGGCAGCTAAAGCAGTGTATTCTAATACTAGTGTGTTTTGTTTGGTCTTAGAGGATTGAAGAGAAAATTCATCATCAGCATCGTTTTTGGAAGAATCCATGTGCGACGCACCTACATTGTTGTCGTCTGTATGAGAGTCTGGCTGATCTGAATGGTCACGTGTTCTAGCTGATACTTTTCTGGCAAGTGTTGATGTTGAATGACGTTTTGAAAGCTTTTCTTTACGTTCATTTTTCTTTGTAATCTTTTTTGTTTCAGTTAGATCAACACTTCCAATGCGACCAATTTATCTGGTTCTCTGGTCCAAGAGAAATGGTTGTTCATTGATAGGAACTTTCCTTTCCTTTAGACAAGTGCAAGAAGAAAAATAAATGCATTTACAAGCAGCGATGTCAAATATTTTTCCGGCAGAAGAGACAAAGTCGTCTCTTTTAGAGCTCAAACATATTGGAGTCAGAAATTTCTTATGGTATGTGGTGAGCATTTGTACAACTCTGGTGTGTGAAACTATCGGAATAGATGACTTTTTGGAAGTATTTTCAACCTTTTTTGCAACTATTTCTGTAACCTCTTTACTCCTAGGTTCATAGTTGTCGCTTTCGAGTTGCCCTATACGAAATCTTTCAAACTGATAACACAAAAGAACATCCTGGCAACTAGGTAACTGGGACTCAGAGAGATTGTATGGATATCTGCCAAACACAGGACATTTCTGTCTAAATTTAAATTTAGATACAGACATTTTGAGTTCTGTGTTCTGTTGAGAGAATATAAGTGATAGCATTCGGCGAAATCAACGACAAGAGTGAAGGAACTCGATGAAAAATATTTATGTGGAGACCAGTCCGAACGTGTCGTATGGCGGAGGGAAATGAATGTAAGTGATAGAACTCGGCGAAATCACCGACAAGAGTGAAGGACCTCGATGAAAAAATATTTGTGTGGAGACCTATCCGAACGTGTCCTTTGGCGTAGGTGAATGAATGTGAGTGATAGCACTCGGCGAAATCAACGTCAAGAAGTGTGGCCGCAAGCCGATTTTCACCTTGCGCTGTGGCGTGCCGCATTTTCGCTCGTATCTCGGGAACGGTTCGTCCTACGACCATGATCCCATATATCATTTCGGTAGCAAATGATGTGACAAATAACTTTTTTTTTTATACATTGTGCCATGAGATGCGTATAGGTAGACAATTTCATGATTTTAGGCGAATTTCCGAAATTTCAAGGCCGGAGTTGGGGCTGAAGATGCAATCCGATCTCAAAACAAAAAGTTGCAAAAAAAAAGTGCAGTTACATTGCGCGCCCATAAGATAGGTCGTGCCAGCTGACACGACCCACGATTCTGCGTTTTTGACTGGCTAGCCTATTAAGTGGTCTTTTTATGTTTGCTATATGAATGTTTTGTAAGAGGGTGATTCGGAAATATGATTCGTCCTTTGGTCTTACTCTTTTATAATTTTTTATCGGCCCCGTCGTTCTCAGTTCTTCGTAGTCCTCTCTGTACCTATTTCTATTTTGTATTATGAGTTGTTTCTTCTGGTTTATTGTGTTTTTTAAAATGGTTGGATCTATTCTATTTCTTGCATTATTGGGTGTACATTTTATGGTTGAGTGATAGCGATCATTATAGTTACCTATAACGATCTGTAACCTCATTTCTGTTGAGAGTTTCTATTCCTGTTAGTTTTTCTAACAAGGTTGAGTGCAGCCTCTCAGTGTCTGCATTACCTGTATGAGAGTTTGGGAGAAAACTGAATTAACTGTTCGGCCCTGAATTCGTTGTCCATGATGATCTTCTTTGGTTTCCCAAATTTCGTGAAATGTTCGATTATGATGGCCTTCTTTGCTCTCCCATTTCTGTCAGTTATACTGTATGCTGCAGCAAATTTTGTTAGTTTGCTTTTTAAAAAGAAAAATGTCCACATGTATAATTACATTTTTATCTTAAGGTGTCTCTTCTGCGGAATGTATTGTATCTGACATTTCTAAATTGGATTCTTTACCATTACTTTCGTCGATTTTTGGAGAATTTTCAATTCGGCTTAAAAAATCTGCTACTACATTATTTTTCCCTTTCTGATATTCCATTTCATAATTAAATTCTTGCAGTTTGAATAGCCACCTTTGGTGACGTTGTGAAAACTCCCTTCCTTTATATTTATTATTTAAAAATACTATCGGACAATGATCAGTTATAATTTTATATTTTGTGCCATATATATACGGCCTGAAATAGGTTATTGAACATATAATGACTAGAAATTCTTTATCTGTTGTAGCATATTTCTGTTCAGGGTTCATGGTTTCTGCTAATGTAGCACACTGGCGGACCTTGTTGAGAAAGCACTGCGAGTATTGCGTAATCACTTGCATCCTTTGTAATAGTAAATTCCTTATCATATTCAGGAAATTTTAAAATTGGATGCGATGAAATCAGTGTTTTCAAATTTTCAAAACTAGCTATGTACTGCGGATCTCTTGAATTTGTTTTATAACCCTTTTTTTAAATATTTAATCATTGGATATGCAATTTTTGAGTAGTTTCTGATGAACTTTCTATAATAACCAGTGGCTCCCAAGAAACTTTTTAGTTGTTTTTCGGTTCTAGGTATTTTCAAATTTTGTATTGCTGCTATCTTGTCCTAATTTGGCTTAATCCCTTCTTTTGTTAAGGTATGTCCCAAAAATTTTGTTTCTCTCTTTAGAAAACTACATTTATCAACCTGAATTTTTAAATTATGTTCCTTTAGCTTTGAAAAAATTTTCGCTAAGGAGTTTAAATGTTCCTCCAATGACGTTGAAAAAATTAATACGTCGTCCAACCCTATGGAATTGTGGATCGTATTTGTCATGTCTGCCCATATCGTTATATTCCGTATCATATAAGCAAAAGTCCCTGCTGCAAGTTGCTTTACCCTTTGTATAAGCATTCTTGAAAATATTTCTTTCATCATACCGCTTGCTTCACTCAAAGCACAATATTCGGTAATATTATCCATTATTTCTTTTGTTTTCCTACCAAGTTCACCGATACTACCCACCCTAAGGTTAGCGATGTCGTTGGTCGAAGTCATCTGGTCCTTTGTTGGCCTAAAGTGCTGTTTTAATCTTATTTTGCATGTATCCCAATTTTCTAGAGGATTCAATGTTAAAACATTTTTTGCCAATTCTAAAATTTTTAAATCATAAACTACTCTGAATGCTACCAGTTGTTGTCCTACATAGTCAGCTAGTACCCTATCAATTGCCTCAATAAACGCCGGTAATTTTTTTGCATTACCTTCAAAAGGCTGTAAGTATTTTAGATCTTTTTCTATTTTCTGCCTAATACTAGTTTCCTGCTGTGCAGAATTTTGTTGAAGCAATTGTGTTATTGCTGATAAACAACGTTCAACGTTTAACATTTGATTATGAGCCATCATTTTTTCATATCTTCAATTTCACTTATGTTAATTTACACTTTTGAACAATAGTTACATACATACATATAAGTATATAACTAGTTCGAGCAATTCTCGAACAATATTCGAACAGTAGAGTAGAGTTGCAGAGACTTCAATTAAATGTTTGAACATTATAAATTGAATTAACGTAAATAAATTAATAAATGTAATTAATATAACTTTTTTTATATCTTCAATTCCACTTATGTTAATTTGCACTTTTGAACAATAGTTACTTACATACAAATAAGTATATATCTAGTTCGAGCAATACTCGAACAATATTCGAACAGTAGAGTAGAGTTGCAGAGACTTCAATTAAATTTAAATACTTTTTTTATATAAATGTTTGAGCATTATAAATTGAATTAAAGTAAATAAATTAATAAATGTAATTAATATCACTTTTTTTTCTTCTCTGCTGTTGTTGCTAGCAACAGTTTTCTTCACTTTTTTTCGCCACTTGCTTTCTTACCGCCAACTGCTGCCTTCTTCTTTGACGCCACTCCATATGCCGATTTCTTTTTGGGCTTCTTCTCAATGGATTTCACCGCTTTTGACTTCGATTTACTTTCACCGGATTAACTTGATTTATTGCTGAAAAATTTACCAAAGGAAAGGGTGCATCTGGTTCTTTTATTCTTTTTACGACTGCGCCAGTTATGAATTAACACGTTGCTTTCTATTCTGTAGCAAGAATCAGACTGACCTGCCATCAGATCAGCAACTCGAGTCTGCCCCAATGTGTGGGTGTACCGCACATTCCAACAGACTCAAAATATGCCGAGTCTGCTGTTTTGGTCACGTACTGGCTGATCATGCGATGTGGTGCACAACTGCATGCCGTCAGTTGACGTAACCTGAGATGTAAATCGCGCGATATCTACAAGGTGCGTGCAAAGTAAACAGGACTTTTTGAATCTAGCGCCCCCTGGTGGCGCCATCTATATGTCGACTGTTGCGTTAGGTTAGGTTAGGTTAGGTTAGGTTAGATGGCTGATCATAGATCGCACGTGGACTCGATGTAGTCATTTGTGAAGCCATTGAAAATAGAACTCCCGTGCTCGGACTTAAAGATCGGCGAAACGCTTTGTAGCCAATACAAATTTGCAAAGGCGCTTAATTTCTACGCCCGCCAGTTCGGTGGGATGTGTGAAGATATGCGCCCCCAAGTGTCTAAGTCTTGATCTCCCGAAAGCGAGGCAGTCAAGAAGGAAGTGCTGGCTAGTTTCTACCGCATCTTCTTCCAAACAGCTTCTGCAAGCGGCGTCCGGTAGAATTTCCAGTCTTACAGCATGTATGCCAATAGGGCAGTGGCCCGTCAAGAGCCCCATCACTAACGAGAGGCTGGCCTTACTGAGGGCAAAGAGATCATTAGATCTCTTGCGATCTATATTGGGCCAGAAGGCCTTTGCGACCACGCAGGTACCAACGCTGACCCAGCGTTGACCAAGAAGCCGCGAAGCCCAGCTATCCAGTAGTAGAGCACAGGATGATGCGGGAGCACCGACCCGTCCCCATTCTACCGATAACGATTCTAGGGTGCCTTTCCTTGCTAGCTCATCAACTTTGCAGTTACCCGCGATTTCGCTGTGGCCCGGCACCCATACAAGTCTTATAGTAAAAGCTCTAGCCGCCAGAGACAGTGATGCCAGACACTCTTCGACCAGCCCTGAACGCACCGTGAATGAGTTCAAGGCTAGTATCGCCGCTCTGCTATCTGAGTGAATGGTCACTTCCCTGAAGGTAGACACTTTCCGGTGCAGCAAACCTGCTGCCACCTTGATGGCTGCGACCTCCGCCTGGAAGGCACTGCAATAGTCGGGAAGTCTGAAGCTGGATTTAATGGAGAGTTCCCGACAGTAGACCCCTCCACCAACCTTCCCCCTGAGCTTTGACCCATCCGTAAAGAAGCTTATTGCCCCACTCCTTCAACGGCTTCTTCCCTCCCAAACCTCCCTCGTCGGTATATGGGCAGTGACTCCATGATCCAGATGATCCGGTATGAAGTCAAAGCTTGTGAGGATATCCGCGTGTTCAGATACACGCTCCATTAGGAACCCAGATTCTTTGAGCCTTATAGCCACTTTTTTGGCCATGCACCTTCCGGCAATGTCCACCGGGGTTATGTTTAGAATTGCATTGAGTGCAATGGCTGGGGTGGACCTTAATGCACCGCACATACTGAACGCTCTCAAGTTTCTTTGCAAGTGTGGTCTTCTGTAAAGCCCTCCACCACATAAAGGCACCATAGAACATTATGGGCTTGACTATGGTGTCATAGAGCCAGAGGACCACCTTCGGCGAGAGTCCCCACCTCTTGCCAATAGCTCCTTTACAGCAGTATAGGGCATTCGATGCCTTCCTGGCTCTTTCCTCGATATTCGGCTTCCATGAAAGCTTCTTATCCAGGATGAGCCCTAAATGCTTTACTGTATCCGCCGGTTGCAGGCGAATACCTCCCATTTGCGGCAACGGTGCCACAGGGATCTTGTATCTTCTACTAAATAAAACCATTTCTGTTTTATTTGCATTGATGGCGAGTCCACTTCATTTTGTTACAACGCTGAGATATCCCTGCGTCAACTCATACACGGTGCTTAGAAACTTTCCTTTCACCTTAAGTCTGCATAGGCAATCACCTGACAGCCAAGATCCTCTAGTTTTTTGAGAAGGTCGTTGAGGACAAGGATCCATAGAAGAGGAGAAAGAACTCCCCCCTGGGGGGTTCCCCTGCTCACACTCCGCCGCGCGCTCGCGCTACCCCATTCTGTTTCGACCACTCTGTCGTACAGAAGACTGAAAATGAGGTCCTTGAGGTTCGATTCAACCCCAAGACCATCTAGAGCAGTTATGACTGCCTCTGGCAGGACGTTGTTGAAAGATCCCTCAATATCAAGGAAGGTCCCAACAGCGAAGTTCTTAGCCTCAGTTGCTTCCTCAAGCCACGACACGATAGTGTACAGGGCAGTATCCACTGACCTTTCTTTACGATTCGCATGTTGCGCTCCTGATAGATGATCTCTCGGAATACGCCTTCTTAGATACCAGTTCAGCAGTCTCTCCAAAGTTTTTACCAAATAGGAGGAGGGGCTAATGGGCCTGAAATCCTTGGCCGTGGGGTTGGAGTCCCTGCCAGCCTTCGGAAGAATTTATCGCCCAAGTCAAGTGACGCTCATCCAGAAGGTCGGCAGAGGCCGTGTTGTCAGCATGCAACGCCCCGAGAGATACGTGTTACTAGGGAAGTGAGCATCAAGGAGCATCTGAAGTGTCTCTTCACTGCTCAGCGCCCACTTCCCATTTACATCCTTGAGATAATCCAGGGACACAGGGCTTTTTGCGAGGATGCTGCTGAATCTAGAGGACTCGTGGCAGCCCTCCACCTTTTCGCAGAAGTTCTTTCACGAGATCCTCTTAGCCCTTCTTAGCTCGGACTTGTATATCGAAGGTCCTCTTTTATATAGGACCCAATCATCAGATAACACACCCCTACGGGCCTTGTTAAATAAGCGTCTGCAGGACGCCCTAATCTCGGAGAGTTCCAAAGTCCACCATTGAGGCTTCCCTCTGCGACCCACCCATGCACCACAGCGGCGGTGGCCGACGCATCCACCCCCGTTGCGCGTGGGAGGGTTTGCCGAAGCCTTCTGCGGTAACCTTCCTAGTCCGTGTTTCTGGGACTTCTGAAAGATTTTCTAGGCGGACCTTCTCCGGCTAGACTAAACCCGATGTAACTATGATCAGAAAAGGAGTGGTCATCGAGATCCCTCCAGTTTGAAATCAGTGATGCAATCCCGTGAGAGGCTAGGGTGAGGTCGAGAACTTCCTCCCTACCTGCGGTCACAAAAGTTGGAGAATTTCCCCTATTGCAGATGCGAAGATTTTCGCTAACAATAAAATCAAAAAGCGACTCACCTCTAGTGTTGGTATCCGAGATCCGCCAGATCGAGTGTAGCGAGTTGGCGTCCGAACCGATGATGACACCGGCACCGTTCGGGGACGCTTCAGCTAAGGTCCTCCTTAGCAATGCGGGAGGCGGCTCCACCTCATCATCGTGAGGCATATACGCGGAGATGAGCCAGACATTCCCGGTTTCCCACTCTAGTTTTGCTGTAACTACGTCAGCGTTGCAGAAATTAGGTAAAAGAAATACCGTTAGTTCGTTTCTGACCAGCATACAGGCTCTATTTCTACCTGCATCCTTGGCCGCCAACAGCTTATGGCTCTTAGCCCTCAGTCCAGAGATTCCGTTGCCAGTTAGCCACGGTTCCTGGACCAGGGCCACATTGGCTTCGTCTTGCTCCAGACGAAGTAGTAGATTGGCGGAGGCCGCCTTTGCGTGATGGAGGTAAATTTGGAGGAATTTCATCCTTCAAACTCTCCTCTAGAAGCGCCAGTTCAGCGCTCAGGTCGTGATCGACCCTCACCTCCACAAACAATTGTTCGAGGCTGAAAACGGAGTCCCCGATCGACGAACTGCCTCCAGAACTCGCCACGTCCGAGTGAGGGGTTGCAGTACCTGAGGATTTCCTCGATCTCTTCCGCAGTGGACGGTTCGGCTGGTAGCCAGACGCGAGCCCAGTGCCTTTAGCGATTTCGCTGAAGGTTGGCGCATCCTCCGTCCGCGATTTCTTGTCAAGGGAGGTTTCTCCCTCGTGCGACCTTTTCCGTTTAACCGTTGGCTCAGGTCTCTTTGTTTCGAGTCGTGACCTATCGGTCTTGCTCTCGCTTAGCACTTTCTTGGCCCACTCAAGTGTGTTAGCATGCTGCTCAGATACCCGACCAGCATGCTTACCACCGTAGCGTTCCACGATTTTTGCCGCTAATCGACGGTCCGTCTTCAGCTTCCTAACTAAAGCACCTTTGCTAATGCCACCTGTGGATCCCTTCATAAATCTAGCAGAATTTCCTCTGCTAGTGCTGGCGATTCCGCCGTGTATGAAGGCTCCACCCTTCCCTACCTTCTTTGCCGTCGGGTTTGCGCCGGCTTCCCCCATCTTGCCGCCTGAAGCGGAGACTCCTACCGGGGTCTTAGTCCTGTTGCTGCTGCTACTTGCCGACGGTTTCGTCGCCCCGGGAGCAGCTGCCCCGCCTGAGACAGATCTGGGTGTCGACTTCGACGCCCCTTCACCTCCCTTCGTCACCTTCTCGTCAGTTTTCAAATTGTCCATGCTACAAGGGTCCCCACTCAGAGCCGCTATCCGTCCCCCGGAAAGGTAGTCGCCTTTTATGGTCCCAAGGTTATCTCAGTGATGAGGCCAAGGCGAGGGTTGACGTAAGCCCTTATGAGGCAGTACGTTCAGAGCCGACCAGCGTAAAGAAGGAGTCCTCTCAACTTACACCTGCCACGCCAACTTAACGACGTCAGGGGGGAACGTACTCTGAGGCCTGCCAGGGTTTTAACGGGACGGAGGCAGTTTCGACATTAGCCCGACAGCCATTTCTGATGGGTGTCACCCCATCATACTCATTTGCAAGAATGTCGCCACCACCAGCCCAGGGGTCTAACAGATCCAAATAAGTATTCCTACTCTAAAGCCAGTTCGATGTCAAAAAAGTCGTCTAGGGAGTTATAAGGCCGTGAAGGCCGTGAAGGCCACAGGCCATTTAGCGTTACCCAGGATGCACCAGCGTGGAGGAGACCTTCACTACATCCCGACTGTTGCGTTAGAAATTGCTATCTTTACCGATTGTCCAGTGAGAATTTCATGACATTTCGTTGATTGGAAGTGAAGTTATTGCGTTTTAAGTGTTTGTGTTATCGGCGAAAATGAGCTTCGAACAAAGAGCCAACATTAAATTTTGTTCTAAAATTGGAATTAACTTGTATCAAAACGTTTCAATTGATGAAACAAGTTTATTGCGATGATTGCCTATCCCGTAGAAGTGTGCACGAATGGTTTCTACGTTTTCGAAGTGGTCGTGAGGACATAAATGACGATCAACATGTAGGCCAATCAAAATCCGTGATCAGCGGAAATTCCATCGAAACTGTGGGTGAATTCATCAAAAATCAGCCGAAATCATCATTGAAATTCATGGAAATGGAATTGAATATCTCCAAAACATCGATTTATAGCATTTTGACCGAACATTTGGGCTTACGAAAGGTGTGTGCACGGTTTATTCCGCACAAATTGACTGACAACCAAAAATTGCTCAGATCGATCGACGCTTGTGACCGATTATTTGACCAAAAATCACATTTTAACTATTGACCAATAATAACAAAAGTAAAATACATATCTTCCATTTTCACAACAAGATGCACAGTCAGATATTTAAATCATACCGAGCACTGTCAAGAGCATTTGACATCTTAACAATTTATAAAAAAAAGAGCTTTTTATTTCAGACACAGAATACGAAATGCTTGATAAATTTCAAATTTTGACAAATTAGAAATATGTTTGTATGTGCACAGAATAGGGGTGATTGCATATACAAGCGATTCCCTGGTTAAAAGCAAAAATTTAAACATGAGTATGGAAATGCCGACGGCAAAACGAAATTCTTTACATTCGTTGGGAGTATCATCATGGACATGCATATTAGGGTGTCCGTTATTTACCAAATTGATTATTTTTGACGAGACGCCCCCTAAACTTTTAGTTTTCCATCTAAAAAAAAATATCAGACCATAAAAAGCCCTTAATTTTCATAATAAACCTTGCCCCAAACACGATACATTTCCCATTGAAATTACATCGGATTTTGCAACTTTTTACGAATATTTTTTTTTCTCTGGAACTTTCTCGTTTGTAGGAAAAAAAAGTCATATTCTTGTACGGAATTGAATGCTCTACAAAATAAGTCCGGACAATTTTTCGATATACTCACTCCTTTAAAAGTTATTCAAGGTTAAAGTTAACTTCTGATTAATTTCTGGAATTTTCAAACTTTTACGGCAAATTGAATTTTTTTTGTAAAATTCAATTGTTTATTCCAAAAAATATAATTTTTTGTTGGTCATAAATCCGGCTCTACTCTGATTCTTATCTAGAACAGAATGAAAAAAAAAAATGATTTTCGAAATTTCATAAAACTCGGTTAAGGGGTTACATGGCTTTACAGGTTTCAAAAAATCGAATCCGTTTTATTGTCTTGTCTTATTAAGTTCTACAAGATAAGATAAAAAATAAGAAAAATTTGCAAATCAAATCAAATTTAAACCACTTGAGTACATCAGATTTCCTTTATTAAACATTCCTTAGTTACATTTGAATATTTTTTTTGATGTGCCAAGCTAAAACGCATCACCTGATAATTGTGCCTCTAGTTGTTTTTGTATACTGCACAATGTTCTGACCCAAACAAGAAATGCCGAAACGAAAATGAGTCACCTGATCATGGTGATGCCAGATAGGGCAGCGTGTACCTGGATAATGCTGATGCCAAATTGCACAGTATAACTCATATAAATTAAATGAACTTATTATTAATCGCTAACAACATGTGATTAATTACTCTTCATGTTTCAGACTTTTTCTGCCGTAACATCAGAGAAATTAAATTTTTTAGAATAAATAATTGAATTTTACAAAAAAAATTCAATTTGCCGTTAAAGTTTGAAAATTCCAGAAATTAATCAGAAGTTAACTTTAACCTTGAATAACTTTTAAAGGAGTGAGTACATCGAAAAATTGACCAGACTTTTTTTGTAGAGCATTCAATTCCGTACAAGAATATGACTTTTTTATTCCTACAAACGAGAAAGTTCCAGAGAAAAAAAAATATTCGTAAAAAGTTGCAAAATCCCATGTAATTTCAATGGGAAATGTATCGTGTTTGGGGCAAGGTTTATTATGAAAATTAAGAGCTTTTTATGGTCTGATATTTTTTTTAGATGGAAAACTAAAAGTTTAGGGGGCGTCTCGTCAAAAATAATCAATTTGGTAAATAACGGACACCCTAATGCATATATCTATACTAATATTATAAAGAGGAAAGATTTGTACCTATTTTTGTATGTTTGTAATGAATTTAAATTCTTTCACCTATAGAATGCTACATTCTTCCAATTTGACATAGGCTACATTTCATTTTGAAAAAAATTAGGAATCCTTGGTAAAATTTGAACAAGGTAACCGAAGGTGTAGAAAAATGAGTCTTAAAATGTCTTTTGTCGAATGCGCTGCCGAAACTATTAGCGATAGAACAAAATAATGTACAACAATATTGAAGAACATCATAATGTCTACAAAAAACTCCGCGGTAACATATGTCGAACTATTGTAGTTATATCACTACAACAACTTTTTTCATTTTAGACATTAATGAAAATGCTAACCAAATTCAAACCATGCTATTTATGTGTTTATATTAATGTGTATTTCAACTGAAAGAATACAGTACAGCCAGAGGAAACACCGCCAGCAACAAAATTAACATTGACGAGTTTTTTCTCAACTTTCGTCAGTGATCCGGTTACGAGAACGTTGCTCTATTCGGAAATACCCTGATATTATACATAGAAAGCATCGTCGAAGAAACAGTTGCGCAGAAAGCAAGGCCAACCAGTAGATTGAAATCCAGATGTGTTCTCAACTAATGCCTTAGGACCAATTTACACCATCCTATCGAAAAACGACGATTGCTTCTACCTTCGGTTGCTATTGATTAATGTACGCGGCTCAACTTTATTTGAGTCATTGCTTACTGTGAATGGTACGGTGTGTGCAAGTTTTGGAGAAGTAAGCCAGCAATTACAATTGCTGGAACACGTTAATCACTGGAATGAAAATGAAGTTCGCACAGTTTTCGCGATAATCATTTCGACATATCAGCCTTCAAATCCGCGTCAATTATGGGATACGAACAAAAAAGACATTGCTGAAGACATTTTACATGGCCTTCGCTAAAAATTGGAAATGGCAGAATTTCGGTTGGTACTTCCGGTGGTTCGATATCCATTCCATCTTCCCTTTATCAATTCACGAAAGATGAACTCATCACAAATGTTCGGACATTGGCCAAATTATCGTAACTACGATTCCTCAAGTGCACGCGCAATGTTAGCTGCCAAAAATACCGATGTTGTTGACTTAAACTGGAAGATTCAAAGTTAAATTCCGGGAGACTTGCGCTCATACAAATCGATCGATCGTCTTGACAATGAAGACGGCGCCGTGAATTATCCAGTGGTATTTCTAAATTCTTTGGACAGGCTTAGTATGCCACCACATCATTTGCGTCTCAAAGTAGGATCGGTCGTTATTATGTTTCGCAATCATCATGCCACGAAACTGAGTAATGGAACCCGACTGATTGTGACGCACCTATCGAATACAAGGGGCAGAATGCTTGATTCTATGAATTCCTTTGAGTTCTAACGATTTCCTATTTCAGTTCAAACGTATTTCGTTTCCAGTGAAAATTGCATGTGAGATGACAATCACCTAAAGATAGTCGCATAGTGTTAGGCATAAATTTGGAAATGTTATGTTTTTCACACGGCCGTGGCGTGCTCACGAGTTGGAAAACCATCTTTTCTGTACACCGGAACAGAAACCAAAAAATCAAGCTGTGTTACATTGAAAAAAAAAAACAAAAATTAAATGATAAATTTAACTTTCTTTTCATTTCAAAACACATAATTTCACGCAGGACAACGGCTGCGGGGTCAGCTAGTATACTATAATATATATTATATGTATATTTATTTCTTTTCATATTCTCTGGTTGATTATGTGAGAGAACTTCAAACAATGTTAACATTTCACAGCGTGAATTTCTTCGTTGTGAGGTTCAAGTTTTACAAATGTTCTGTGTTGAACCTGCACCTTCTCTATGTCTTTATGTTCTCTGATATACGTAGAATGTCGTCAACGTATGTTTGTGTTTGTAACACAGAAGTTGCTTCACAGAATTTGTTTCACACGTTTTTACCACTTCATGCAGCGTCCTGATCGCCAAATAGGGTGCGCAATTGATGTCAAAGGTTACTTGATTTCCGGAAGACTATACGTTGGAAATCTTGTACCAGAATTTGTTTATAAATTTTATCTACATCACCGTTGAAAACGTATTTAAATATGCGCCAATTTGATATTAGCAGCAAGTGATCTGGTTGTAATGTTGGGCCAGTGTGTAGTACGTCGTTAAGTGATTTGCCTGAGCTCGTACATTTTGAGGCATTGAAAACCACTCATACTTTTGTTGTGATTTTATCAGGGGTTATTATCCAGTGATGTGTAAAATAAAAAGATAAACATCTACCTTTAGATACTTTTTTATATGGTACAGCTTCTTCCATATGATTGAGGTCAAGATAGTCCATCATTTTACCATATGCTGATGAAATTTCTCAACCGTTTTTGGGATATAAAAATAGTAGTCGGGATGCGTGATTTCACTGAAATTAAAATTGAACCAATTGCCTGTACCGAACACTTAAACTTGGCGAAAATTGCGAACGAAAAGATTCGCTTGCGAATTCGATTGCGGCCTTAATACAATTAAATCCTAAAACTTAAGCTAACAGGATAAAATAGTTGGAATGTAAATATGTATGTATGTACAAAAAGAGCTGAGCATAGTTAATTTTTTTAACTTATAGTAAAATATTAAGGTATGTTTAATATTATTAGGGTAAGTATTTTTACGCAATAAAACAAAAACTTTATAATTCAAATATAATATTTAAAAATTGTATTTAATTCTAACGTAATGTTTTTTCGTTTTAGCTTTGAAATAAGTCGCTTGGCGCAACACCGGCGACCTTGACAAGATCAGGATCCTTCAACATCCATGGGAAGTAATGCGAGTTTATGAATGGGGCCCTTAATGGTGCCCGCCTTGGTTTCCACGTCTGCCATTCGTACCTTGCTTTCTTGTCCTTCTGCGGTTGCAACGACTCGTCCCAGCACCCACTGCTGTGGTGGTACGTTGTCTTCGTGAACGAGGACAAGATCGGCGGGCTGCAGATTGCGTTTGGGGTGCAGCCGTTTGTTGCGCTCCTGAAGGCTCGTTAGATATATTTTGAACCACTGTAGCCAAAACTGTTGCTTGAGATAGATAACAAGTTGCCATCTCTCGCAGCAGCGAATTAGGTCCGTTGGCACTTGTGCTGGTGGCAGTGCTCGCAGAGGACAACCGATTAAAAGTTGCGCTGGAGTTAGCGCTTCTCCGTCGTTGGGGTCCTGGCTCAACGGTGCTAGGGGACGTGAATTAAAAATGGCCTTCACTTCGACAAGTAGCGTTGAGAGCTCTTCCGTCATGAGTGGATCGTTGCCGAGTACGCAAACAGCCAGATACTTGGCGGACTTCACCGCCGCTTCCCATAATCCACCGATGTCCGGCGCCCTGGGGGTATAAAGCCGAAGCTGAATCCTTCTTCGGCGGCGAATTCCATTAGTCCTGGGGCTAGTGCTAGAAAGGCCTCCTTCAGCTCGCACAGCTTGCGGTCGGCGCCGACAAAGTTGGTTGCGTTGTCGCTGAATATTCTCTGTGGTATCCCTCGTCAACCCATAAACTTTTTGAGGGCGAAAATGAAAGAAGTAGTAGATAGGACCGTAGGATGGAGTCATGTGTAGAAGTTCACGCAAGTGAGGAAAGTTCTCTGGAGCTAAAGTGATAAGGCGAAACATCCCCTACATAGGGTTGTGCGAGGTTCTTCAACATATCGCTGATTTGCGCCCACGCCACGACGGAAGAGAAGGACGATGTGACCAAAGATGCTTTACGCCAGGGTGGACAAAGAAGGTTTCTTTGGCACTATGGTCGGTAAATACAGCCTCCACGACGAAACATCCCCAAATGGGTTGAGGCTGATTGACTTTGCCGGGGCCCGAAATATGGTTATCTGTAGTACTAGATTCTAGCACAAGAAGATACATCAAGCTACCTGGCTGTCTCTGGATCGAAAAGCCACTACCCAGATCGATCATGTTGTGATAGACGGAAGACACGTCTCCAGTGTTCTAGAAGTGCGTACGCTCCGAGTTCTTAACACCGACTCGGACCACTATCTTGTTGCAGCCAAGATTCGCGCCCGCCTCTGTGCAGCAAAAAACGCACGTCAACAAACATAAGGAAGGTTCGACGTCGAAAAGCTGCAATCACAACAGACAGCCGAACGATTTACTACTCGGCTTGCACACCTGCTCTCTGAGAGCACTCGTCAACAACTCGGTATAAGGGAACTGTGGGACGGCATTTCAAATTCCTTACGTACAGCTGCAACCGAAACCATTGGTTTTCGCCAAGTGCAAAGAACAACTGGCACGACGAGGAGTGTCGTGTCGCAGCGGAAAGAAAACAGATTGCTTACCTCGCAACGTTACGATCGCCCACTACACGTGCGGGATGGGATAGATACCGTGAGTTGAAGAGGGAAGCGAGACGCAACTGCAGACAGAAAAAGAAAGAGGCCGAAATGCGTGAGTACGAAGAGCTTTATAAGCTGGCCGACAGGGGTAATGCTCGAAAACTCTACGAAAAAATGCGGAAGCTTACAGAAGATTTCAAAACCGGAGCATACCCTTGTAGAACCCCCAAAGCTGATCTAGTCACCGATGCCCAGAGCATACTTAAATTATGGAGGGAACACTTCTCCAGCCTGCTGAATGGCAGTGAACGCACAACGCCAGGAGAAGGCGAACCCAATTAACCAATCGACGACGATGGAGCAAACGTTCCATTACCCGACCTTGAAGAAGTTCGAATAGCAATTACCCGCCTGAAGAACAACAAAGCGGCAGGGGCCGATGCATTGCCGCCCGAGCTATTCAAACACGGCGGCGAAAAACTGATAGGGAGCATGCATCAGCTTCTTTGTAAAATATGGTGGGACGAAAGCATGCCCAACGATTGGAATTTAAGTGTGCTATGCCCAATCCATAAAAAAGAAGACCCCACAATCTGCGCCAGCTACCGTTGGATTAGCCTCCTCAACATCGCATGTAAGGTTCTATAGAGCATATTGTATGAAAGATTATAGCCCACCGTCAACAAACTGATTGGACCTTTTCAGTGTGGCTTTAGACCCGGAAAATCAACAACCGACCAGATATTCACCATGCGCCAAATCTTGGAAAAGACCCGTGAAAGGAGAATCGACACACACAATTCTTCGTCGATTTCAAAGCTGCTTTCGACAGCACGAAAAGAATCTGCCTTTATGCCGCGATGTCTAAATTTGGTATCCCCGCAAAACTAATACAGCTGTGTAAACTGACGTTGAGCAACACCAAAAGCTCCGTCAGGATCGGGAAGGACCTCTCCGAACCGTTCGATACCAAACGAGGTTTCAGACAAGGCGACTCCCTATCGTGCGACTTCTTCAACCTGCTTCTGGAGAAAATAATTCGAGCTGCAGAACTAAATAGAGAAGCTGCCATCTTCTATAAGAGTGTAAAGCTGCTGGCGTATGCCGATAATATTGATATCATCGGCCCAAACAACCGCGCCGTTAGTTCTGCTTTCTCCAGGCTGAACAAGGAAGCACAGAAAATGGGTCTGGTGGTGAACGAGGGCGAGACGAAATATCTCCTGTCATCAAACAAACAGTCGACGCACTCGCGACTTGGCTCTCACGTCGCTGTTAACTTTGAGGTTGTAGATAGTTTCGTATATTTGGGAACCAGTGTAAACACCACCAACAATGCCAGCCTGGAAATTCAACGCAATTGTGAAGTAAAGTCCCTTCTCGACGAACAAAAACCAACCTCTATAAGTCACTCATTATTCCCGTCCTGCTATATGGTGCAGAGGCTTGGACGATGACAACAACTGATGAGTCGACGTTGAGAGTTTTCGAGAGAAAAGTTCTGCGAAAGATTTATGGTCCTTTGCGCGTTGGCCGCGGCAAATATCGCATTCGATGGAACGACGAGCTGTACGAGATATA
Source organism: Bactrocera neohumeralis (assembly GCF_024586455.1). Classification (NCBI taxonomy): domain Eukaryota; kingdom Metazoa; phylum Arthropoda; class Insecta; order Diptera; family Tephritidae; genus Bactrocera; species Bactrocera neohumeralis. The sequence goes on from NW_026089622.1 coordinate 34,141,510, forward strand.
CGATGACACTGACATAGTTCAGCAAATTGAAAGACAGCGGGTACGCTGACTAGGTCATGTTGTCCGGATGGACGAAAACACTCCAGCTCTGAAAGTATTCGACGCAATACTCGCCGGGGGAAGCAGAGGAAGACCTCCACTCCGTTGGAAAAACCAAGTGGAGAAGGACCTGGCTACGCTTGGAATATCAGATTGGCGCCACGTAGCGAAAAAAAGAAATGACTGGCGCGCTGTTGTAACTCGGCGATAATCGCGTAAGCGGTGTCTACGCCAATTAAGATCGCTCTGTTTGGTGGTTTTTCGATCCGGAGACTGCCAGGTGGCTTGATGAACTTTCCTATCTTGGAACCTAGTGCCACAGATAACCATATTTCGGGCCCTAGCGAAGTTTCGTCGTGGAAGCTGAATTTACCGACCGTAGTGCCAAAGATACCTTCTTTGCCCACCCTGGCGTAAAAGTCGCCAAGCACGATTTTGATATCGTGGCGGGGGCAGCTCTCATAGGTGCGTTCCAAGCGCTCATAGAAGGCATCTTTGTTCACATCGTCCTTCTTTTTCGTCGTGGCGTGGGCGCAAATCAGCGATATGTTGAAGAACTTCGCTTTTATGTTGTTTCTGACTAGACGTTCATCCACCGGGTGGAATGATAGTGCTCGGCGACGGAGGCTCTCTCCCACCATGAATCCCACACCAAACTTGCACTCCCTTATATGGCCACTGTAGCCTCAGTCCTTATCCCGTCCATCGTATTTCTTGGAGGCTTCGTTTTCTGAGGAGAGCTGAAAGTGTTTATTAATTGGCCATAATGCAGGGTCTTCTAGAAGGAACTGTAGACCGCCAAACCAAATCGAACTATTCAATTCGTCCACGTTACAACTCCGAGACATTTGATTCACAAAATTTTGTTTTGTTGACACATGCCGCCAATGTGCTTTTTCAGTCACCTGTTGGATTTCAGACACTCTATTTGCGACGAATGTTTGTAGTGACGAAGGATGTGTTTTTATCCAATGTAAAACTATTTCAAGGTCTGTCAAAAATGAAATTTTTTCGAAATGTCGATTCAACATAGGCGCTACTCTTGACCATAATTTCGAAAGAAGATGTGCTGCCGAGAGCTCTAGACGCGGAAGAGATTTGGTCTTCATTTAATACCACGAGCAGATTGACATTGTATATACAGTGAAAGCTCTTCTCGCGGTCAGCTCTTATCGCCGGACATATCTCTTAAGCCGACAAATTTCTGGGTCCCATAATTTTCGCCTTGTTTCAGGAAGGAATCATGCTCCCTTAAGCGGACACTCCCTTGGACGGACGCGGACACTTTTTTATTACGAAACCTCTCCCATGAGCGGATAACTCTCTCTTCAACTTCACCTTTTGTCTTGCTTTATCCAGTTTTTAAATCATTTGTCGGCAAACGCATGCAAACATAATTTAGAGTTTGTGTAGGTGAGTTGCTCTCTTCCCTCTCCCAAATTGTTATACAGTTTTCTCATAACTATGTACAAATTTATAAACAAGGAAAGAAGAAAGCATTTCCTCATACGTCATCAAACATTTTGCTTTTCACTTTCGTGGCTAGCAACATCCGTGCGTTAAGCTGTGATACCCCGTATTTTGTTCATAGACAAAAAATGTCGCAGCTACTGTGATTAACCGTTACTTTAGAAATGAGTTTTTTATGCTGCATTATTTTGGTAAACATTAGTTGAAAACGATCTCTTGTGTGTAACTATTAATCAGAATGGCATCGCGAAATGTGCTCTCCTTAAAAGAAAAAATGGAAATAATAAATACATAGGATACACAACATTTTCCAACAATTTTAAAATCATATACAGAAACTTCATTATAAAAGATATGCTATCAAATTTGGATACATCTGATGAGGAGGTAGCTGTGGAAGACTCGGATGTAATTAATAATTATCCTGAAGCATTCAAACAAATTTCTCGCTTGAAAACGTTTGCTAAAAGTGATGTTGTTGCATATCAACAACTAACATCTTTAGAGATTCATCTTGTGGAAAATGTGAAAAAATGGAAGGAAAGCAACCTAAAGCAATTAGCAATCCGTAAATTTTTCCAGGAACAAAACTAATTTTTAAATTTTGTATACTATATGTACTTATATCTAATACTAATTTCATTTAAGTTTATGACTTGTGAATCTGAATTTCTTATACATGAATTTTACTTTGGTAATAAAAAAGTATTACGAAATGTTTTGAAATGTATTTACATATTTATTTCCTTAGTGGAGGGAACATTCTACATATTTGGTTTTTTTTTATTTTCCTTAAAACGCTCTATTGGGGGGATATCTCCCTTAGGCGGACAAAATCACTGCGACCGCTTAAGAGAGCTATGCAGCATCCGTACGCTCTTATAGAGGCGTCGGCGAAGCCAGGTATTTTGTAGATTGTACTCGACTCAACGTTTACGTAACGAGGAATGATAATAGATGAGAACTGCATTATGTTGGCTTTAAAATTCTGCCAGCTAGTGTCAAGGGGCAAAATCGCAAATTGACTCATCCCAATCTAGTTTTTGGATTCCACAGCTCTTGCAACAATATTTTTGTTTTGGTAACTAGTGTGGCTAGTAATCCAAGAGGATCAAAAAGGCGAGCAGAAACTGACAATATATTTCTTTTAGAAGATCGCAGATATTTAAAATTCTTATTTAAAACAAATCCTCTTTTGGCAACCAATGGATTCCTAACGTTTTAGGGGAATTTTTGTTGCTTAATGACTTTTCAGTGCAATCACTGTCGAAAAATGTATGGTGTCTTGAAAACCATTTCGTTAAGGTGAACCAGTCAAGTTTTATTTTAATTACCTCACTTCTCAAAAGATCTAGAGTCTCAAAATTTTCGAAGCCTGTTACTAAATCATCAACATAAAAGTCTCTTATGATGGCCAATGAACCGAGTGGATATTGCATTGTATTGGCATCACTAATCATATGCAACACCGTCTCAAACTCTTCTTGGATGTTTAGAACTACCATCCAGAGTTCATTCAACGCTTTTTGAGTTGACGATCGACTCAAAGCATCAAAGGCAACACGTAATTTGGTTGTAGTGCTTTCGGGCCTTAAAACACATTGATGCGGAATGAAGTAGTGTGGCTCACTCGGGATTTTATTGTTCGTTGGGCTCATGTGACCCAATGCTCTATATTCATTCATTAAGTCCAGATACATTTTTTGAATTTCTAGATCTTTTAATGTCTTTCTCTGCAGGGCCTGAAACCACCGAACTGCGGTTTCAAAGGAGTGGCCGAGTAACTTATGGTTAGCTTTAAAATCCATTCTGACTTGAAGCCGTCCTGAAGGCAATACTTGAGTTGTATTTACGAAAAAATTTTCACACTCTTATTGGTCTTGTGTAAATTTATTGCCATTTGAGTCTGAAGGCATTTCTTCTATAGCCCATTAACATTAATACTATGGTCTGGATGATTTGCCTAAATGCATCGCATTACTCAGAATTCTGCCGAAAATTCATAATTATTTAAACGCGACTTTGGCCCCACTTTTGTATAGAATTGCCAATTCCTTTAACGCTTAATGTTATGTGCTGACGTCGAACCCGACTTCTGTGCCAAGTCCTCCGTCATAATCTGCCAACTTTTCTCGTGTACAGCTGTGCTTTCGTGCTCTCAGAAATTTCTTTAATTTATATAATATTTAAAACTTTGTGGTGAAATTATCTCAATTAAGTGATCCTATAAGATCCTACAAGATAAGTTTTTACTTTAATTGTGTGTTGGCTAATTTTAATTTATTCCGCCGAGTCATTTTCAATTTGTTTTTGTGCTACATTTTTAAATTGCGCAATTGTTAGTGTTAATTTATATTGCTTACTTAAATTTCTTTCTTGTTTTTATTCGTTTCCATCTTTGTCCACAGCTGTTTGCGAGTTTCTTACTTTTCGTGTGTTACAGTGCATCTCAAACTGCTCGCTACTTTGGTTGTTACCTTTGATAACCAACTATTTTTATTACATTTATTTTTTATAAATATTTTTGTCATTGCTCTTTTTACTTTTATTATTTAACATTTTTTATAATTTTATTTAATATTGTTTTTTATCATTATGACTTGCAATTTTCCGAACTGCTCTGTGAAAGGCCAGTCGCAACGCTTTGCTTCTTGCGGGCTTTTTGATGGGCTTGTCCATCTTAAATGTGCTGCACTGAAAGGTAGGATATTTGATTATATTCTTTATCAGAAGGGCTTGCGCTGGTCTTGCTTAAAATGCAGACACACAGAAATTTAATTATGTAAAGTTTTTAGGCAGGCACGCTATAATTTCAAGGAGATTGGTCGTGAGCTTGAAACCCTTACTGAAAAATTTAGGCATTAATGTGCAAGAAGAGAATCGAGAACCTTCATCTAAACATAAACGTCCGTCTGTTGAAGATACCACTGCATCTTCCTTAAAAAGAATGCCCCCACCCACCATCGACCTCATCAATCTTTCTTCCCCTTTTCTTCAAGGAGAGAAGGTTCCGTCTGCTCAGGACACAGAGAAAACTGTTACTGTACTGAACATGGTAAGCGAAAACTTTTCAAGATCCGCCAAATACCTGCAAGTCAGATAACAATAACTTAGTTGTAATACCGCGGAAAAAGACAATTTTTATCTCAAGACTTGCTGCGGAGTCGATCACATAAAAAGTTATATCTCGTCGAAATTAAAAACGGTCGATACAGATATCCGTAAATTTAATTTCAAATACAACACGGATATTTCGTCGTCTGGGGTCTTTGTGCGCGAATTCGAGCACAAACGTGATAAGCCCCCTGTAGTTGTCACTAAAATGCCAAGAAAACCCGTTGATACAAAAAACTGATTAACAATAATTCGCTGAGTATTTATTATCAAAATGTTAGATTAGCATTAATTGTAACTTTAAAATCAAACAATTATACTGATTCCATGATTGTTTTGGGAGATTTCAATTTACCGTGTGTATCATGGAAATCTATTGATGATTACATCATTCCAGTTAGTACTCGCCTATGTTTTAATGAGTTCTTAGATGAAATGTCGGAGTTGGGTCTTAACCAAATTAGTTTAATTTTGATATGTTCTTAGATCTGGTTTACGTTGATAACGCTTCAATGTTCTCTGTTGTCCGATGTGATCCTTTAGTTCAACCAGAGGACTCGTATCATCCTGCTTTGGAAATTAACATCGAAATCATAGCCAACTTTGCTCATAATAATACACAAGACCTTTGTTCTCGGTTCAACTTTGCGAAAGCTAATTTTAAGTAGATAGCCAGAGCTTTTAAAGTAAACCATTCAATTCTTTTAAATAAACTTGACCTTTTTGGTTTTCAACCAATATTTCTAAAATGGGTTGCTTCATATCTTAGTAATAGAATTCAACCAGTCATATTTACCGATACTTTTTCTGACATAATCAATATTCCTTCAGACGTTCCTCAAGGTAGCCATCTTGGTCCAATTCTGTCCTTGTTATTTATTAATGACATATCATCTGTTGTTAAGTATTCAAGAGATTTATTATATGCTGACGAAGTAAAACTTTTTAAAACATATACTTCAAACAGCGAAAGATGCCAGCTGCAAACAAACTTAAACAACCTAGTTTCTTGGTGTGTTAGAAATGACATGCCATTGTGCTTTTCACGTAGATCTGTAGACCTTACGTCATATGCAATACAAAACTTTAGGTTGGAGCAAGTATGCAGTTTTATTGATCTGGGAGTAACTATGGACCCCAAACTCAATTTTAATCTTCACGCATCTTCAACGGTTCTTAAAGCTAAAGGCGCTCTTAGTTTTGTTAAACGTTGGTCTAAGAATTTAGAGATCCGCTTACCACAAAAATTCTTTAAACATCTATGGTGAGACCTATATTGGAGTATGCTTCTGTGGTTTGGAACCCTAGTTACCAAGTCCATTCGGATAAGTTAGAGTCCGTTCAAAAACAATTTTTAGTTTTTGCCTTAAATCATTTGCATTGGGATTCCAGTTTAAATCTTCCCCCTTACACTAACCGTTTAAAACTTATAAATCTCCCGACACTCGTTAGTCGTAGGGAGATGCTTGGTATAATATTTCTTATAAAACTCATGAATGGGTCAGTCTGTAACCCATCTCTCTTATCTGATATTAATTTTAACGCTCCCGCTCGCTCTACCAGGCAGTTTAGACCCTTACTTTTAAAATTCTCCAGAACAAATTTTGAGTTAAACGAACCATTCCGCATTAAATATCATGATTTCAATTTTCATTCCAGCACATTTGATCTAACAGACTCACTCTTTACCATTAAAAAAATTATTTTATCTACTCTTAACAAGTAACATTTAAAAATAATAAAATTACTTTAATCTAATTCTTAATTTTGGCTGTTGAAATTTATGCATAATGGCACCGATTTCACAATCTCGAACTTTTGCTGCACCGAAAACGCCTTGAAAGTGGGGCAGGCAGTCAAATACTGGTCCTTGGATTTGCACTACTGACAAAGAGACTGCCCCGGATTTTCTGCATCTAGCGCCGATTTGGTCCTGTTCAAATGTTTTTATTTAACGTGACTCGCACTGCTTGTTGGTATGGGCTTCGTCCTTAAACTCCTTCCGCTGATAGCTGCTGCTATCTTCGATTTAGGGTGGCTTCACAGTCCTTCCACAGTGGCAGCTTGTCATAATCCAGCTGTTCCTCCCATTTGAACCGGGTAGCATAGTCGACCTTTGTCATCACTATATAGTACGTTTGTTATTTACTTCTCATCGCCCAAAGATAGCAATGAGTCATAAACAGCAGACACTTCATTGATCATCGTTCGTAATGAAGGTGGTGGTAGCCGGCAGCTCAAAAAGTTTTGAAATTGTGTTGAAAAATATCAAACATTTGTTATCATTGACCTTTTTGAGACTTGCCAATGCTTTCGGATAATTTTCAATCAGACAATTAACCAAGTGGTTGAATTTTTCAATATCTGGGATACTCGGATCATTACACGGGTCAACACAAAATTCGACTATAACTTTAAAGCAGTAAATTTCCATTTTTTTAGTCGTAATTCTTCTTCTTCTTAATTGGCGTAGACACCGCTTACGCGATTATAGCCGAGTTAACAACAGCGCGCCAGTCGTTTCTTCTTTTCGCCACGTGGCGCCAATTGGATATTCCCAGCGAAGCCAGGTCCTTCTCCACTTGGTCCTTCCCACGGAGCGGAGGTCTTCCTCTTCCTCTGCTTCCCCCGGCGGGTATTGCGTTGAATACTTTCAGAGCTGGAGTGTTTTCATCCATCCGGACAACATGACCTAGCCAGCGTAGCCGCTGTCTTCTAATTCGCTGAACTATGTCAATGTCGTCGTATATCTCGTACAGCTCATCGTTCCATCGAATGCGATATTCGCCGTGGCCAATGCGCAAAGGACCATAAATCTTTCGCAGAATTTTTCTCTCGAAAACTCGTAACGTCGACTCATCGGTTGTTGTCATCGCCCAATAGGGTGGGTCGATTCCGGACTTTTTTCGATGCGGGATTTCTTATAGTGCGGAAAAGTTGCCTTAGTACTTCCTGATTCCAATGCAACTTTTTGTTTTGAGATCGGATTGCATCTTCAACCCCAACTCCGGCCTTGAAATTTCGGAAATTCGCCTAAAATCGTGAAATTGTCTACCTAGCGCCTGAAATACGCAACTCATGGCAAAATGTATAAAACAAAAGTTATTTGTCACGTCATTTGCTACCGACCGTATACGTGATCATGGCCGTAGGACGAACCGTTCCCGAGATACGAGCGAAAAGGCGGCGCGCAACAGCGCAAGGTGAAAGTTGTTGCAGCTCTCAGCTAACCTGTATTGGTCACCCAGAACCCACCGCGTGGAGGTGGCTGCTCTTCGGGTTCCTCCCAAGCCCAACCCAACCAACCAACCATATGTCAGGCTTGTTTTAGTCTGAATCTGTGTCAAATTTATTGATAAAATCAGATTTTGTACTAAACTTTGGCACTTGTTGCCTAGATTTCAGTGTAGGGCGTATAAAACGATCACGAGATTGGGGGCCAATAACTTTAGAAGATGCCTCTGTCACCAGTTTGACGGTTCTCTCGACTGCTATGGTGTGAGCAGGGAATTCACTAAATTTTCATACCTCTGCAGTGTCTCCCGACAGCCCTTTTATGAGTTCTTCGTTAGAATCATTAAGTACTAAGGCAACTATTTCTCACTATTAGAAATCCCGAATCGAAAAAAGTCCGGAATCGACCCACCCTATCGCCCAAGCTTCTGCAGCTTTTGTTCGTCGAGAGAGTACTTTACTTTTCAATTGCCTACTCAGTACGAAGTAGCACCTGTTGGCAAGGGCAATCCTGCGTTGGATTTCCAGGCTGACATTGTTGGTGGTGTTAATACTGGTTCCTATATAGACGAAATTATTTACAACTTCAAAGTTATGACTTTCAACAGTGACGTGAGAGCCAAGTCGCGAGTGCGACGACTGTTCGTTTGATGACAGGAGATATTTCGTTTTGTCCTCGTTCACTGCCAGACCCATTTTCTGTGCTGCCTTGTCCAGCCTGGAGAAAGCAGAACTAACGGCGCGGGTGTTGAGGCCGCTGATATCAATATCATCGGCATACGCCAGCAGCTATACACTCTTACAGAAGATGGTACCTTCTCTATTTAGTTCTGCAACTCGAACTATTTTCTCCGGAAGCAGGTTAAAGAAGTCGCACGATAGGGAGTCGCCTTGTTTGAAACCTCATTTGGTATCGAACGGCTCGGAGAGGTCCTTCCCGATCCTGACGGAGCTTTTGGTGTTACTCAACGCCAGTTTACACAGCCGTATTAGTTTTGCGGGGATACCAAATTTAGACATCACGGCATAAAGGCAGCTTCTTTTCGTGCTGTCTAAAGCAGCTTTGAAATCGACGAAGAGGTGGTGTGTGTCGACTCTTCTTTCACGGGTATTTTCCAAGATTTGGCACCTGGTGAATATCTGGTCGGTTGTTGATTTTCTAGGTCTGAAGCCACACTGATAAGGTCTAATCAGTTTGTTGACGGTGGGCTTTAATCTTTCACACAATACGCTCGATAGAACCTTATATGCGATGTTGAGGAGGCTAATCCCACGGTAGTTGGCGCAGATTGTGGGGTCTCCTTTTTTATGGATTGGGCATAGCACACTTAAATTCCAATCGCTGGGCATGCTTTCGTCCGACCATATTTTACAAAGAAGCTGATGCATGCTCCTTATCAGTTCTTCGCCGCCGTGTTTGAATAGCTCGGCCGGCAATCCGTCGGCCCCTGCCGCTTTGTTGTTCTTCAGGCAGGCAGTTGCTATTCGAACTTCTTCATGGTCGGGCAATGGAACGTCTGCTCCATCGTCATCGATTGGGGAATCGGTTTCGCCTTCTCCTGGCGTTGTGCGTTCACTGCCATTCAGCAGGCTGGAGAAGTGTTCCCTCCATAACTTAAGTATGCTCTGGGCATCGATCACTTGATCACCTTTGGGGGTCCGGTCTTGAAACCATTACCCCTGTCGTCCAGCTTATAAAGCTCTTCGTACTCACGCATTTCGGCCTCTTTCCTTTTCTGTCTGCAGATGCGTCTCGCTTCCCTCTTCAACTCACGGTATCTATCCCATCCCGCACGTGTAGTGGGCGATCGTAACGTTGCGAGGTAAGCAATCTGTTTTCTTTCCGCTGCGACACGGCACCCCTCGTCGTACCAGTTGTTCTTTTGCACTTTCCGAAAACCAATGGTTTCAGTTGCAGCTGTACGTAAGGAGTTTGAAATGCCGTCCCACAGTTCCCTTATACCGAGTTGTTGACGAGTGCTCTCAGAGAGCAGGTGTGCAAGCTATGTAGAAAATCGTTCGGCTGTCTGTTGTGATTGCAGCTTCTCGACGTCGAACCTTCCTTGTATTTGTTGGCGTGCGTTTTTTGCTGCACAGAGGCGGGCGCGAATCTTGGCTGCAATAAGATAGTGGTCCGAGTCGATGTTAGGACCTCGGAGCGCACGCACATCTAAAACACTGGAGACGTGTCTTCCGTCTATCACAACATGATCGATCTGGTTGGTAGCTTTTCGATCCGGAGACAGCCAGGTAGCTTGATGAATCTTCTCATGCTGGAATCTTGTACTACAGATAACCATATTTCAGGCTCCGGCGAAGTCAACCAGCCTCAACCCATTTGGGGAAGTTTCATCGTGGAGGCTGTATTTACCGACCGTAGTGCCAAAGATACCTTCTTTGCCCACCCTGGCGTTAAAGTCGCCAAGCACGATTTTGACATCGTGGTGGGGGCAGCTCTCATAAGTGCGCTCCAAGCGCTCATAGAAGGCATCTTTAGTCACCTCGTCCTTCTCTTCCGTCGGGGCGTGGGCGCAAATCAGCGATATGTTGAAGAACCTCGCTTTGATGCGGATTGTGGCTAGACGTTCATTCACCGGAGTGAATGATAGTACTCGGCGACGGAGTCTCTCTCCCACCAATCCAACACCAAACTTGCGCTCCTTTATATGGCCACTGTAGTAAATGTCACAAGGACCTACTCGTCTCTGTCCTTGTCCCGTCCATCGCATTTCTTGGACGGCGGTGATGTCAGCCTTTATTTTTGCTAGGACATCAACCAGCTGGGCAGCGGCACCTTCCCAATTAAGCGTCCGGACATTCCAGGTGCATGCCCTCAAATCGTAGTCCTTATTTCGTTTGCCATGGTCGTCATCAAAAGGGGGGGTCTCTCCTCCGAGGCTGTCGTTTAGTTTTCGTTGGTCTTGTTTTTTACGTGGCGGGTCCCAAACCCAGCGCACAACCCTATGTAGGGTTCCAATTAGCTGCCAGTTGTACTCGCAATACTTTACAGATTCGAGGAAGATTTTAACACTTTCATAATTTTCTTTAAGATATACTGAGTGAGCGATTGGAAGAGATATATTAACATCATCCACTGTTTTAAACGAGTGCCTAAAAGCTCTGCTTTACTTTTTGGCAAATTTAAGTTTCTAATCAAATCATTAAAATCTTCTGTAGTGACGAAGTCTGGTTGTTCTGGTGTCGGTAAGGAGTCGGAATTACTTTTATGGGAACTAAGAGATGAGCTACTTTTTTGCGATAATTTTTTCGGTGGCTCAGGTACAGGTCTTGTCAAATCGTGTGAAACGGGAGCAGAAGAAGATTCAAGGTCAGGATATTCGATAGGTTTTGCGTTTTTAGCTCTACGGCTTTTACTCGGATTCACAATGCAAAAGTAGCAGTCGTTAACGTGATCTTTTGGCTCTCGCCAGATTCTTGGTATTGCAAATATCATAAGCTTTTCCTCACCTCAATACCAACCGAACATATAGAAATAGAAATTAATATGTCTATTATATTTAATTCACCGTTTAATGAAAATTTCTTTATCTTCTAAACATCTTTTACAATAACTACAAGCAACATGTGTTGCCCATGTCTTGTTTGATTCCGAACAGGAATCAAGAAAAATAACTCAAAATGAGCAATAACACAATTGAAAAATTTTATTTAATTTTTAATTTAAATTTAACACGAAAAAATATTGTCCAATAATTAATCCAAGAGTTAAATTTGCGAAAAACTGACCGAATTAAAAATTTAAATTAGCGATTTACGAAAAGGTCGCACCTTAATGTAAACGAATTCACGATCCCAAAAACCCTTCTCATTCACTTCAATATATCCTCCTCAGTCCTAAGAGCAACCTAAGAGCTAAAATTTGTTAAAAAAAACTTGTTCATGCTTTGGATACGTTCATTTGAAGAAAAAGTTTGTTCCAGGACATAAAGGATAACAGGACTCCAAGTTAATGCATGTCCAGGTGCCTGGACACTTGTAACTAACTTAAATAAAACACATTATAGTAAAAGATCATTAATTATATATTTTTACTTGAAATTACATTAGAGAAACGATAAATTAAATTCCAATTAGATGTTTCTAAATTAAAAAATATAATAAATTAAGAGTGGAAATCCATGAAACAATGCCGATCATTGTTGATCCATAGAAATATGTCGCATGAAGCGCACTTAAAACGTGTTTTTTCATTGGACCCTTCTTTACGACAACGCATAAACTCGTTTTTGTCAGAAATAGCACAAATAGGTAAAGGTTGATTTCCCCTTACACGTGCGTCTTTCGGTGGCAGAGGTTTCATTGACCTTTTTGTTTTCTTTTGCAAGCGTTAATCTTCTTTCTCTGATGGATATTCTGTTCGTTACGGTACTGCATCAACAGTTAAACAATTAGCAATATACAATTTACATAAATTCGAGCATATCCAAGTTAACCTTAGTTAAGAAAACAATTAACATAAGATGAAGCTAACATAACGTAAATTGCTTTCAATGCTACGCACATTCCTGCTGGGGTCTTCATGCTGGAATGCTTATACGGTCATTTGCATATCATCACTCTTATCATTATTATAACCAATAAGAGCGCACAGCAACAGCATAACTTTTTGATGGGTGACATTCGGAAGGTGATGCGTAAAACACTGAAGTGTTGCGGTACCTTCAGAAGTTGTAATTGCAATGATAAAGCTGCTCACAGCAAGAACATCTGAAGAATAAGATCTCATAGCAACAACGATATTTTACCTTTGGTAAAGAGAGCTACAAGTAAGTTGTTGCTGCACCAATAAGGAAAAGCAGTGGAATATATGCTTGGGCTTTAGCTTAGTTAGGGCAGATGGAATGTAAACGTGAAACTATTAGCATCAGTAATAAAACTTTCTTAATACAACAAAAACATTTTTAACTTCCATAATACTTTTTTTGTTTTTCACCGCAAGCATATTTATCTTTTTTGTACATCACCCATGAGTTGCATGCCGCAATATCGACAAAATGCCAAAATTTGGTGCGAATAGAAATTCTGTAGAACGAGTATGATATATACTTATCTGTCCGCTAAGTCTACTCCTCCTATGCATTGATTGTAGCGAGTAATCGCATTTGGACAATCAACAGTAATATATATTTTACGCACTTTATCCCATCGCCTAGCGGATTGGAGAGGAAGGGATGCAGCCGATGTTTTATTATACGGAACAGCTATCCATCCACTTGACTACACAGATTTTGTCATCCTCTCTAACAAATTCTTCGTAGCTTCCTCTTCCTTTTTTAGTAATGTTTTGTCGCTTGAGAGCTTTGAGGCAAGTTCCTTAGGCGCTCTGTTCAGTTGAATCGTACCTGTTGCAAATACCCCTTTATCTAACAAATGCTCCAGGGTATTTATGGATGTAAAGTCAATAAAAGGTCAATAAAAACCTCACTACATTCAATAAGTTCTGCAGCTGGTTTCTGTACAACAGTACCACCAATTCCCAAGTGCTTATTTGGCTTTCTATCGGGTCATGTGTTTGCTCCTTGGTATATAAAAAAGTCCAATTTTAAACCATCAGGGGCTAAAACAAAGTTTTTAAATCCTACTGGATTCAGTTTCCTTTTTACATACTGTTTCAAGCTCATTTTCCCTGGAAAAGTAATCATTTTCTAGTCGATGCTGCATTTTTTTTTGGCTTAGGAATCAATTTACATCTTTTCAATAAAACGTTAAGTAGTAGTTGCACTCTCCAAAGCTTATATTTTCTTCCTCGTCGGTAACAGACAAATTGTCAAAAATGCATGCTATTTCTCAATTTACAACGTCTATTCCTGGGGATTTGTGTAATAGCTGGAACTTTTATTTGAGGGTGGTAAAACATGCGTATTCTGGGAAGTTTCATGCACCCGGCAACAATATGAGCGCCTACAAGCTTTTTGTATTCAGAAGGAGTTGAGTTTAAACTGTGGTTGTTTTGAAGAGCGTACATATTGCTCTTTTCTGAAACCAAGCTCCAAAAGTTATCGTCGAAATACTCACTAAAATAATTGAAAGGTATCCACATCTGTCTATCTTCAACGTCCCATTCATTATCATTTAAGCATTGACGAGAATTAACAAGATTTTTTGAAACCCATTTTAAACGTCTGGCTTGTGCTTGTGGTAGAACTTCGGATATGACAGATTCCTCTTCCTCTAAAATTTCTGTCGGTGTTTGTTCTTCTAAGGCGTTATCATATTCTCCTTCCAAGTCCTCCTCATCATCGGACATATCTTCAATATCGCTCTTCACGAGCAGGTCTAAAATTTGCTGCTCTGAAATTTTACTTGTCATTGTACTAACACGTTACAAATGTCCAGCGAGCGAAACGTTTGAAAAAATGTCACGATACACTGTATTATAATAAACTTTTTGTCAAAATTTGTACACCAATTTCTTAATTAGATTGTAACAACATAACTAAACATACCTTCGAGTTTTTACGGTTCACTGCTTTTAAATTTTAAATATATTTGCACCTGCACTTTAAAAAACTTTTTTTCACTCAGCTAACCACACTTATTGTGCTTTATTTCACAGTATTGCCAGAGTAAAATAAAAAAAAAATCTTTCTTTTTAGTACAAATGATAATTACAGCTATCTTTGAAAAATGTCCGGCGGGCTGGACAAAAGGAGCGAGGTGGATATATAAAATGTGTATGTATATAATATATGTATAATGATATAATATATATAAATAAGAGTTTACTGTGAAAATGGAGAGCCGAAAACTGAAAGTGTGCGTTTGAAATTTTAGTATTATTGTTTTTTGTTTGCACCACTTTCAATGATTCGCACTCGTTACCTGGTGCGTCGGCTGTTTGCAGGCGTTTACGTCCCTTTAGCACAGGATGCAGCGGCAGCTTATTATCACGACGACTTAAATAGCAGCGTATTGACGGCAGCAATGTTATAGCAGCAGCGGCTTGGCACCAGCAGTGGAATGATGGCAGCAACCTGGCGATGACAGCAGCGGCTGAATATAAACAGCGATGGCAGCAACGGAGTGATGACAACAGCAGATTGACGGCAGCAGCGACGAGATGGCAGCAACGGCTTAATACCAACAGCGACGGGAAGGCAGCAGCGATGTGATGATAGGAATGGATTGATGACAGCGGTGGAAACGGTTTTGGTTTTTACTGGCTTTGGCTTTTACCGGTATTAAAGTTTTACCGGTTTTTTCAACCGGCTCTTCCAAACTGTTTTTTAACTTTTTTGTCGTACGGCAATTATTTTCAATGTACATATGTATCATTTTTTAAGATTATTTTTAAAAAAAAAACGCATATGTACATCGGTTCTTTATAAACGTTAGATTGGTTCATGACATTTACTTTTTGAAGATAAGAGGGAAAACTTCGGAGAACAATTCATCTCAAGAAATGGACCCGTAAGTTGGCCACCAAGATCATGCGATTTAACGCCTTTAGACTATTTTTTGTGGGGCTACGTCAAGTCTAAAGTCTACAGAAATAAGCCAGCAACTATTCCAGCTTTGGAAGACAACATTTCCGAAGAAATTCGGGCTATTCCGGCCGAAATGCTCGAAAAAGTTGCCCAAAATTTTTCCGAATGGACCACCCAAGACGCAGCCGCGGTCAACATTTAAATGAAATTATCTTCAAAAAGTAAATGTCATGAACCAATCTAACGTTTCAAATAAAGAACCGATGAGATTTTGCAAATTTTATGCGTTTTTTTTAAAAAAAAAGTTATCAAGCTCTTAAAAAATCACCCGATATATAAATGTATATATATATATATATATATATGTATATATATATATACATATGTATAAGTGTGTCATTCTCAAACTGAAAAACAAGAAAACTTCCGAAAATGTGAAAAAGAAAGTCACTCAAAAGATGAGCTCTTAATATAAATATTAAGGGGTACCTATTTAAAATTTTCTGTTTTCCATATAAATTAGATGGAAATAAACTCATTTTTTTCCATCTAAATTAAAATTTTCTGTTTTCCGTATAAATTACATGGAAAAAAATGAGTTTATTTCCATCTAATTTATATGGAAAACAGAAAATTTTAAATAAGCACCTCTTAATATAATATTAATATTAAGAGCTCATCTTTTGAGTGACTTTCCTTTTCACATTTTCGAAAGTTTTAGCCTGTTTTTCAGTTGAAAAAAAATGGTTGCCTCAGAATGACACACCCTAATGTATATATCTTATTTATGTATTTGTCCGCCAGCCCAAGTCCACAATTTACAAGTACATATATATATGTCTTATATACATATGTATATGTATGTCATCTAGCCCAAACCTACAATATTTAACGCTTGTCTTTTTATTTGCGCCCACCTCTGTACCTCATAAATAAGTAACTTTGCGCACTTGTATGTACGTATCATTCTTCTTCTTCTTAATTGGCGTAGATACCGCTTACGCGATTATAGCCGAGTTAACAACAGCGCGCCAGTCGTTTCTCCTTCTCGCTACGTGGCGCCAATTGGATATTCCAAGCGTAGCCAGGTCCTTCTCCACTTGGTCCTTCCAACGGAGTGGAGGTCTTCCTCTTCCTCTGCTTCCCCCGGCGGGTACAGCGTCGAATACTTTCAGAGCTGGAGTGTTTTCGTCCATTCGGACAACATGACCTAGCCAGCGTAGCCGCTGTCTTTTAATTCGCTGAACTATGTCAATGTCGTCGTATATCTCGTACAGCTCATCGTTCCATCGAATGCGATATTCGCCGTGGCTAACGCGCAAAGGACCATAAATCTTTCGCAGAACTTTTCTCTCGAAAACTCGCAACGTCGACTCATCAGTTGTTGACATCGTCCAAGCCTCTGCACCATATAGCAGGACGGGAATTATGAGCGACTTATAGAGTTTAGCTTTTGTTCGTCGAGAGAGGACTTTACTTTTCAATTGCCTACTCAGTCCGAAGTAGCACCTGTTGGCAAGAGCAATCCTGCGTTGGATTTCCAGGCTGACATTGTTGGTGGTGTTAATACTGGTTCCTAAATAGACGAAATTATCTACAACTTCAAAGTTATGACTGTCAACAGTGACGTGAGTGCCAAGTCGCGAGTGCGACGACTGTTTGTTTGATGACAGGAGATATTTCGTCTTGCCCTCGTTCACTGCCAGACCCATTTGTTTTGCTTCCTTGTCTAGTCTGGAGAAAGCAGAACTAACGGCGCGGGTGTTAAGGCCGATGATATCAATATCATCAGCATACGCCAGCAGCTGTACACTCTTATAAAAGATGGTACCTTCTCTACTAAGTTCTGCAGCTCGAACTATTTTCTCCAGAAGCAGGTTGAAAAAGTCACACGATAGGGAATCGCCTTGTCTGAAACCTCGTTTGGTATCGAACGGCTCGGAGAGGTCTTTCCCGATTCTGACGGAGCTCTTCGTGTTGCTCAACGTCAGTTTACACAGCCGTATTAGTTTTGCGGGGATACCAAATTCAGACATCGCGGCATAGAGGCAGTTCCTTTTCGTGCTGTCGAAAGCAGCTTTGAAATCGACGAAGAGGTGGTGTGTGTCGATTCTTCTTTCACGGGTCTTTTCCAAGATTTGGCGCATGGTGAATATCTGGTCGGTTGTTGATTTTCCAGGTCTGAAGCCACATTGATAAGGTCCAATCAGTTTGTTGACGGTGGGCTTTAATCTTTCACACAATACGCTCGATAGGAACCTTATATGCGATGTTGAGGAGGCTAATCCCACGGTAGTTGGCGCAGATTGTGGGGTCTCCTTTTTTATGGATTGGGCATAGCACACTTAAATTCCAATCGTTAGGCATGCTTTCGTCCGACCATATTTTACAAAGAAGCTGATGCATGCTCCTTATCAGTTCTTCGCCGCCGTGTTTGAATAGCTCGGCCGGTAATCCATCGGCCCCCGCCGCTTTGTTGTTCTTCAGGCGGGTAATTGCTATTCGAACTTCTTCATGGTCGGGCAATGGGACGTCTGCTCCATCGTCATCGATTGGGGAATCGGGTTCGCCTTCTCCTGGCGTTGTGCATTCTCTGCCATTCAGTAGGCTGGAGAAGTGTTCCCTCCATAATTTAAGTATGCTCTGGGCATCGGTCACTAGATCACCTTTGGGGGTTCTACAAGAGTATGCTCCGGTCTTGAAACCTTCTGTAAGCCGCCGCATTTTTTCGTAGAATTTTCGAGCATTACCCCTGTCGGCCAGCTTATCAAGCTCTTCATACTCACGCATTTCGGCCTCTTTCTTTTTCTGTCTGCAGATGCGTCTCGCTTCCTTCTTCAATTCTCGGTATCTATCCCATCCCGCACGTGTTGTGGTCGATCGTAACGTTGCGAGGTAGGCAGCCTGTTTTCTCTCCGCTGCGGCGCGGCACTCCTCGTCGTACCAGTTGTTTTTTTGCACTTTCCGAAAACCAAGGGTTTCGGATGCAGCTGTACGTAAGGAGTTTGAAATGCCGTCCCACAGTTCCCTTATACCGAGTTGTTGATGAGTGCTCTCAGAGAGCAGGAGTGCAAGCCGAGTAGAAAATCGTTCGGCAGTCTGTTGTGATTGCAGCTTTTCGACGTCGAACCTTCCTTGTGTTTGTTGGCGTGCGTTTTTTGCTGCACAGAGGCGGGTGCGAATCTTGGCTGCAACAAGATAGTGGTCCGAGTCGATGTTAGGACCTCGGAGCGCACGCACATCTAAAACACTGGAGACGTGTCTTCCGTCTATCACAACATGATCGATCTGGTTGGTAGTTTTTCGATCCGGAGACAGCCAGGTAGCTTGATGAATTTTTTTGTGCTGGAATCTAGTACTACAGATAACCATATTTCGGGCCCCGGCGAAGTCGATCAGCCTCAACCCATTTGGGGATGTTTCCTCGTGGAGGCTGAATTTACCGACCGTAGTGCCAAAGATACCTTCTTTGCCCACCCTGGCGTTAAAGTCGCCAAGCACGAATTTGACATCGTGGCGGGGGCATCTCTCATAAGTGCGTTCCAAGCACTCATAAAAGGCATCTTTGGTCACATCGTCCTTCTCATCCGTCGGAGCGTGGGCGCAGATCAGCGATATGTTGAAGAACCTCGCTTTGATGCGGATTGTGGCTAGACGTTCATTCACCGGAGTGAATGATAGTACTCGGTGACGGAGTCTCTCTCCCACCACGAATCCCACACCAAACTTGCGCTCCTTTATATGGCCACTGTAGTAAATGTCACAAGGACCTACTCGTCTCTGTCCTTGTCCCGTCCATCGCATTTCTTGGACGGCGGTGATGTCAGCCTTTATTTTCACGAGGACATCAACCAGCTGGGCAGCGGCACCTTCCCAATTAAGGGACCGGACATTCCAGGTGCATGCCCTGATATCGTTATCCTTATTTCGTTTGCCATGGTCGTCATCAAAAGAGGGGTTTCTCATCCGAGGCTGTTTGTCGCTTTTCATTGGGATAGGCTTTTTACGTGGCGGGTCCCAAACCCAGCGCACAACCCTATGCAGGGGATGTTTCGCCTTCTCACTTTAGCTCACCTTCGAACGGATGTTCTTACGCTACCCAGAGGATACTTGGTCAAAGACCGGAAGTCGTGAGCTGCTTGAGTCATATGTAAAAGAATCGTTTCTGGCCACTCCCAAGTGAATGGCGATCAGAGAACTTTCCTCACTTGCGTGAACTTCTACACATGACCCCATCCTCGTATCATTACATTTATTTTATTTCGTTATTTGTTGGGGGCTATCCATAAATTACGTCACACCTTGAAGGGGAAGAGGGTATCATTTAGAAGTGACATTTTGTGACAAGGGGCAGGGGGGGTCAAAAGCTTTGTGACATCACATTTCAAAATTTGTGATGAACAAACGTGAAATTTATAGGTAAACAATAAAAAATCAAACATTTATTAACACAATCTTTGTGAAAATTCTTAAGCGTTTTTGAGAAGCGATAATATAACTTAGGAAATGCGCGAATAAAATAAAGAAACCTAATTGCCTGTCGAAAGAAAATTACGATAAAAAATGAAAACGCGCACCTTGCCGTCTTGACCTTTGACGGTTGCGACGACGCGCCCTAGTACCCATTGCTGCGGTGGCACGTTGTCCTCGTGGACGAGAACGAGGTCGTTGAGCTGCATGTTGCGTTTGGGGTGCAGCCACTTGTTGCGCTCCTGAAGGTCCGTCAGGTTGCCATCTCTCGCAACAACGAACTGGATCCACTGGCACCTTCTCTGGGGGTAAAGCCCGCACCGAGCATCCTTATAGTAGATGCGCTGGGGTTAGTGCCTCGCCGTCGTTGGGGTCCTGGCTCAACGGTGTGAGGGCCGAGAATTGAGGATGGCCTCCACTTCTGCCAGTAGTGTTGCCGATTACGCGAACGACGTGATGCTTGGCCGACTTCACAACGGCTTCCCATAATTCGCCGAAGTGCGGCGCCCTCGGTGGTATAATGGTGAAGCTGAATCCTTCTTCCGAAACCAATTCTAAATGTACTGCTTTTGAAGTGAAGCAAACGAAATATAGGTTTTTACGGGTGTTCGACCACGTATTTTCAAGGTTGTGTATATCGGACCACAAAAATCTACGCCACATATAAGAAAGTGCCGTAGTGCTCGAAGTCTTTCGACTGGCAAATTTCCCAATATTTGGTTTTGCAACTTCGGCTTGTACTCATGCAAAAACGGGTTGAGTTTTCAACTTTAGCTCTTCTGAAGTCAGATCTTGTCCCATGAAGGATTTTGGTGACCGCCTGATCCATCGTAATATGTATGCGACCACACGAAGCAATTTTTTATGAGAAGAGAATTTTTCAATAAGGTCCAATATTGAATTTTTCTCAGCAGTCGAAATTAATGTAAATGTATTTTTCTTCTTCTCTAATGCTTCATCTTCTGGTGACAGCTGGAAGTGGCTATTAATTGACCATAATGCAGTGTCTTCTAGGAGGTACTGTGGACCGCCTAACCATATCGAATTATTCAGTTCGTCCACGTTACAACCCCGAGACACTTGATTCGCAGGATTTTGTTTTGTTGGCACATGCCGCCAATGTACTTTGTCAGCCAACTCTTGGATTTCGGACACTCTGTTTGCGACGAAGGTTTGTAGTGAGGATGGATGTGTTTTAATCCAATGAACAACGATTTCAGAGTCTGTCCAAAATGTAATATTTTCGAAATGTCGACTCAACATAGGCGCTACTCTTGACCATAATTTCGAAAGAAGATATGCTGCCGAGAGCTCAAGACGCGGAAGAGATTTGGTCTTCAGCGGAGCCACTCTAGACTTTGCAGTAAGCAGCATACATGTAATGAACTAGCAGAATGGCTTCGTATGTATGTACATATATGCAGCATACGTACGCCCTTATTGAGGCGTCGGAGAAGCCATATATTTGGCAGACGGCACTCGACTCAACGTTTACGTAACGAGGAATGCTTATCGATGAGAACTGCATTAGGTTGGCTTTAAAGTTCTGCCAGCTAGTGTCAAGGCGCAATGGAATCGACTCATCCCAATCTAGTTTTTGGATCCAAAGCTCTTGCAATAAGATTTTTGCTTTGGTAACTAGTGGGGCTAGTAATCCAAGAGGATCAAAAAGGCGTTCAGAAACTGACAATATATTTCTTTTAGTGGCTCGCAGATCAATAAAATTGTCATCTAAAACAAATCGAAACAAATCCTCCTTCGGCAACCAATAGATTCCTAACGTTTTAGTGGAACTTTTGTCATTGAAGCTTAATGACTTTTCAGTGCAATCACTGTCGAAAAAATTAGAGTGGTTCGAAAACCATTTCGTCAAGGTGAATCCGGCCGAGTTTAATATTTGAATTACCTCACTTCTCAAAAGATCTAGAGACTCAAAATTTCCAGACCCTGTTAATAAATCATCAACATAAAAGTCTCTTTTGATGGCCAATGAACCGAGAGGATATTTCATTGTATTGGCATCACTGAGCATTTGCAAACACCGTGGTGCGAGAAATGGAGCAGGCGCAGTGCCGTATGTTACGGTGTTAAAACGAAAAATTTGTATTTGCTCTGAAGGATGCTCTCTCCACACAATAAGCTAACAATTTCTGTATTTTCATGCATAATTATTTCACGGTACATTTTAGCAATGTCCGCTGTTAGTGCATAATTATGTAAGCGAAAACGAAGAAGAGTTGAGTATAACTCTTCTTGGATGGTTGAACCTACCATCAAAAGTTCATTCAACGCTATTTGAGTTGAAGATCGACTCTCGGGCCTTAAAACGCATTGATGCGAAATGAAGTAGTGTGGCTCACTCGGGATCTTATTGTTCGTTGGGCTCATGTGACCCAATTCTCTATATTCATTCATAAAGTCCAGATACATTTTACGAAGTTCTAGATCCTAATGTCCTTCTCTCCTGGACCTGAAACCGACGAACTGCGGGTTCATAGGAGTGACCGAGTAACTTACGGTCAGCTTTAAAAGGCATTCTTACTTGAAGCCGTCCTGAAGGCAATACTTGAGTTGTATTTACCAAAAAGTTTTCACACTCTTATTGCTCTCGTGTGAATTTAATGCCATTTGAATCTGAAGGTAATTCTTCAAGAGCCCAAAATTTATGGACTACTGAATCTATTGACGTAAAGTCTTCTTCAGCTTGGCATATTGTGCTATGTAATCTGGGAAGAGAACTTATATTACTGGCATATTTGCCAGATATAATCCATCCTTAAAGGGTTTTCTGAAGAGTTGGCTGGTTAGGACCATTTCTAATTTGACCAACAGCTAAAAGAACGAAAAATGTTTCAGCATCCAATAGGATATCCACTTTTTTAGATTTGTGGAATTCTGGGTCCACCAATTCAATATTGTGCGGAATTTTCCAGCCACTAATATTGATGTTATGGTCTGGATGATTTGCCGAAATGCATCGCATTACCCAGAACTCCGCCGAAAATTCAAAATTATTTAACCGCGACTTGACAAATGCGGTTAGTTTTGACCCCACTTTTGTATTGGAATTGCCAATTCCTATCACGCTTAATGTTTTGTGCTGACGTCCAATCCGCAACTTCTGTGCCAAGTCCTCCGTCATGAAGTTGACCTGGGAGCCTAAGTCCAGCAACGCTCTCGCAGGCAGGTAGTCTTCACAGCTGGTCCTCACTTGAATCACTGCTGTTGCTAACATAACCCGATCCGGCATACAGGCTATATGCATGGCATGAGTGTTTGATGGTTGCGGATGAGGTGCAGCGGGGAAGGAGACTGGATACTGGTGCAACAGTGTGTGATGCGATCGATTGCACACACGACATCGATCCGCTCTGCACTTAGAGACCGTGTGCCCCTTACGCAAACATTTTATGCATAAGGGCACTGATTTCACGATCTCGAACCTCTGCTGCACCGGAAGCGCCATGAATGTGGGGCAGGCAGTCAAATGGTGGTCCTTGAATTTGCACTGCTGACAAAGAGGCTGCCTCGTATTTGCTGCAACTAGCTCCGATTTGGTCCTGTCCATATGTGGTTGTTTCCCATGACTCGCATTGCTTGTAGGTATGGGCTTCGTCCTAGAGTGTGATGCTCCTTCCGCTGATAGCTGCTGCTATCGTCGATTTAGGGTGGCTTCACGGTCCTTCCACAGTGGCAATTTGTCATAGTCCAGCGCTTCTTCCCATTTGGATCGAGTGGCAGGGTCAACCTTTGTCATGACAATGTGTATGATTATTGCGTTCGTTATTTGTTTTTCATCGCCCAGCGATTGCAATGAATCATATACCGCTGACACTTCGTCAATCATTGAACGCAGGGAAGGCGCAGAAGGCTTTGGGATTGTTGGCAGCTCAAAAAGTTTAGATATTGTATTGAAAAAAATCAAACATTTATTATCATAAACTTTTTTGAGACTTGCCAACGCTTTCGGATAATTTTCATCCGACATCTGAAACGCTTTAACTGTCCCAGAGCCTCTCCAGATAGACAATTTAGCAAATGGTTAAATTTTTTTATATCGGGATTATTTGGATCGTTATGAACCAAGCTGATGTTTCGGCAAGTGAAGTTTTATTTTTCGCTAAAATTTACTTAATTATGGACTTCGCTTCAACGATTATGTCCTCTAACTCCCCTCGGGCCATGTCGTCTTCATCAATTTCTTCGATCTTTAATTGGCATTAATTTTTCACTATGCGAATTTAATATATCTAGACGACATTCCAATTCTATTGGATCTAAAGACATAGTCTTTTCGAGAAGGCCCGTTTTAATGCGCAAAATATGCGATTCCCAAATATACGAAACCCAAACTAATATGCAATAAAAGTTGGCAACAAATATATTTGGAATCGGTTACGAAAACGGGGAAAAAAATAATATCGATTCCCAAGTATACGAAAGCCAAACCAATAAATGCGCAAAATGAGCAATAGCACAATAAAGTAATTTAATCGGAAAATGTCCGAACGAAAATGGACAAAAGTTGCGAAAAAGCGACCGATAATTGCAAACGTGCATCGAAAAAATTGCGAAAAATGTAATAATTTAATTGTGCAATTAAAAATTTTTTCACCTTTATTTCAAAATAAAGGGCTACCGCAAAATCCCAAAATCCCTTATTCACTTGAATTCGTATATGTAAATCACAATATACGTAATATTAAGTATATGTATGTATATATATTTATACACTATTAATCAAATGTAATATCTATAAAGTGAAAAAGGGAGAGCCAAAAACTGAAAGTGCACTTGTTTTGATGTTTGCTTTTTTTTTTTGTTTGTACTGCTTTCAGTAAATCGCACTCGTTATCTGGTGCGTCGGCTCTTTGCCGGCGTTCACATCCCTTTTGCACAGAATGCAGCGGCAGCCCATTCCCACGACGGCAGCGGCGTTGATGGCAGCAGCGGTTTGATGGTAGCAGCGACGATGGCAGCAACGGCGTTGTGACAGCGGCGGTGACGGCAGCAGCGGTTCGATGGTGGCAGCGACGTTGTGGCAGCAGCGGGTTGATGGCAGCGAAGTGCTGCGGCACTTTCAACAGTTTTTGAACAGTTCTCCAACGGCTTTTTCGAACTGTTTTTTAATTTCTTCGAAAGGCACTTTTGAACGATTTTCCACCGCTTTTTTTTTAATTGTTTTTAATATATTTTTTTGCACGGCCCCTCTAGTTATACACCAACGTACATATACATATAAGTTAATGCTTGCCACCAGATGATTAACAACACGCTGGTTTGAATGGTGAAGTCGAACTCGAATTTCTTTATTAAAAACGTTTCTTTTATACAGAATTTTCCTTATATACTATAAACTTACATATGTACTAATTCTTACTTACTAGTACTTATTTCTATATACTAACGTAAGCAATAATTATAGCCAAACAGCAAACCTCAGTTTTGTCGAGAAACGGCTCACATTGCGGCGGCACGACTTCCGTTCTTGTTTAGTGCCGACGAAATGTGCTGTCGTTGTAAATTTTGGAAATTGAGCAATGATATTGTATTTTTACAGAATATTGCTGAATTGGGTAATATCAGTATATTTGCTAGCTACGAGTACGACAACTTTGTTGTTGTACTTTAACTGTGATAACTCCCCCCTTCTTAAGCATCAGCGTCTCGCTGATTAAGAATTATTGGCTACTGAAAGCTGTGGGTAATCTATTATTGGTGGGATAAGAAATGAATTCCTGGTTTTTGGTTTGAGTATGATATATAAAACAAACGATAGTGTTACTGCAACAAGAATTGCTAAGAAGCTTGAGCTAATTGAAATAATGTTTTTTGATGTTATTCGTTCTAGTTCATTTACATTATTTAAATGTAGTTTATGTAAACATATTAGCACAGGTAAAAGAGGTATTGCGATTCTCATAAGAAGAGATATTCCACACAAAATTAATGCCATTCAATCCAACTTGCTGGCTATGTCGATCGAAATTATCTTAGTTAAAAAAATCACCATTATTTGCACCTATATTGCACCAGATGAACATTTTACCAGTACAGACATCCTGCAATTAATCAACCAAGCTTCTACTCCTTTAATTTTCGCTGGTGATTTTAATGCATGGAGTCCACTATGGGGCTCTCCAATAGCCAACAAGAGGGGCAAATGCATTGAAGACGCTTTACTTTCCTCTAACTTAATATGTTTGAATAACGGATCCGCGACACACTTTTCCACTCACTCCACTTTTTCCCATGTAGATCTTACAATGTGCACCGACACACTTGCCACAGAGTGCGAATGGAGTATACTCGATCACCTGCATGGAAGCGATCACTTCCCCATTGTACTAAAATTGCACCTAGGTTCAACAACTAAAAACCACAAAATAAATAAGGTGTTCAAAACTGATTACGCTGATTGGGAGAAGTTTCAGACACATTGCGAGATAAATGGCAATAAAACCACAATATCTGACAACCCTAACCAAGAAAGTGCGAGGTTAACAAAAATTATCCGTTCAGCAGCGAATGTTAGCATTCCTCATACAAAGCCAACAGCAAGTTCAAAGAGTGTTCCTTGGTGGAATAAAGAAATCGCTGAATTGCGGGCAAAAAAAAACAGACAGCTTGGTATGAATACAAACGCGCTCGATCACTAGTGAACTTAATATCTTTCAGGAAAGCCAATGCTCTTTTCCGTCGTTCCGCGAAACAGGCCAAGCGTAAATGTTTTCAGGATTTCACAAGCAAAATAAATCCTTCGTCTAGTCCTAAGTTAATATGGAACGCTTTAAAAGAACTTTCTGGAGTGCCTAGAAATCTAACCATTCAATGCGTAAAGGGGCCAACAGGTTTGGTAACCAATCCATCCGATATTTCCGAGTTATTTGCAAACCACTATTCTGAAACAAGCTCAGATATTTCATTCAGCACACAGTTTCAAACCTCTAAAACCACCACACTGTCCGATACTTCCTACTCTGTCTCCCCTCTTTCTTTTTCTGCTAAACAAATAGAAACCAGCATTTCACTGTCTGAATTCGAGTTCGTTGCATCTACCGTTAAGGGTAAGTCCCCGGGGCAAGATAAAATTTCTTATCCAATTATCAGACATATGCCAAAAAGCCTCAAGCTCCGATTGGTAAAGCTTTATAACAAAATTTTCAATACTGGTGTCTACCCACAATTTTGGAAAACGTCCTGTGTCATACCAATACTTAAACCACACAAATCCTCCGATGAACTTGCTAACTATAGGCCGATTTCCCTCCTTCCATGTATGGGCAAAATTTTGGAAAAAATCGTAGCTAACCGCTTGATGTGGTATGCTCAGCGAAACAAGTTGATATCACCGAATCAAGTCGCCTACAAAAAAGATCAAGGCACGTTAGATGCTTTAATCCAACTAGACTACTTCATTACTAACGCTTTGTCCAGCAAAAACCACGTGTCCGTACTATCTCTGGACTTTCACAGAGCTGCCGACAAAATTGGAGCCCATATTATTATTCGACAACTAAGAAAATGGAAAATAGGCCAGAATATGATACGTTTTATTACTAACTTTCTCACAAACAGAAAACTCAAAGTCAACGTAAATGGTTTTCTTTCTTCAACCCTCCCGCTTTCTAATGGTACGCCGCAAGGCTCACCTCTTTCAGCCCTCCTTTTTATCATTGCCTTCGATGATATTAGTAGGATGATAAAAAATTACAAAGGAGTTGAGCACCAGATCTATGCTGACGATGTCCTAATCTACACAAAAGTCTCTGACGTTAATTTAGCTCAATCCTTATTTACTAATATACTCGCCAGAATTGAGACTTGGTCCTAGACCTGGAGTCTGGTGCTTCACTTTCCTTAAACAAAACACATATCCTTCATGTATGTAGGAAGCAAAATTGCAACGGTATTTCACTAACCCACAACCAAACTAACATCGAATGTAAAACACAGCTGAAAATACTGGGATTAATTTTTGACTCTAATTATAATTTTAATGTTCACTGTAAATATGTCAGAAACTCGTTAATGTCACGATTAAATATTGTCAAATATCTCTCGTCTAAGCATTCATTTATTCATCCGAACACAATGTCAATGTTGTCAGAGCTTTGTTAACTTCAAAAATAGATTATGGGCTCCCCATCTATGGCAATTGCTCCAAAAGCAGTATCAACCTTTTAAATGCACCTTACCATTGCGCAATACGGCGAAGTCTCCGAGCCTTTCCAATCCCGCCAATAAAAACGATAATGGCTGAATCTGGTTTACCAACTATTCAAAATAAAATTATAGATTCTTCGCTTCAAATTCTTGCGAAAACGGCTGAGAACACCAACCCATTACTAAATACAACTAACACCCATGCCACGAAAAAAGAAAAATTCAAAGAATACAATCGGCTATTTCGATAGATGCTTGTTTCGCTGCAGAAAATAATATTTTACGTAACGCAACACGCAAATTCACCACTCGACATCCTCCCTGTCTGATCAATGATAAAATACTACAGAATAAGCTTATGTTTTTGTCCAAGCAAAACACACCAACGAAGTCTTTCAACAAACATTTGCTGAACTGGAATCTAATTACACAAATAATGGCTGGAAGTTATTGTTTACGGATGGCTCCAAGTCCATCGATTCCACTTCGTTAGTAGATGTCACCACAGGAGAAATCATTTGCAATTGGCTTCTTCCTCAACGACCTCTGTATTCACCGCTGAAGGATCTGCTATCCTTCATGCAGTTAATTACGCAAAAAGACTAAAAGGAAAGTTATTCATCTGTACAGACAGCAAATCGTGTTTGTCTGCAATAACGTCTCCTTCCAATCGCAATCCCATAATAGAAGTTATCAGGGACGCGGTCATTGGTGCCCCTCAGAAAATCCAAGTAATGTGGATCCCTGGCCATGCTGGTATTACAGGCAACCACTTTTTGCAGACCTAGCTGCGAAAAAATGCAGCCAGGACTCCTGCCTTAACATACTACGTCTCATCCAAGCAAGACATTTCTGTAACCTATTAAGCACAAAAGGCATCAAAAAAACGCAAGCGAATATAAAAACATTTAAACATCACTACGCGGTCATCCCAGCCCAGAAATCGTATAATGTACTCGTCAGCAGTTTCAACTAGCTTATTGAGAGACATATACTCGATTAAAAGTTGGACCACTATCATAACACACGCCACTTACTATCGGGTAAAAGCCCATCCATTTGCCCCCTTTGCGATGACTTTACTTCTTGCTCACACTCTGTCCGATCACTTCACCAACAGCCTCAACTCTAGCAACATTGATCTCATAAACACTAAAGTGAACCTTCCAGAAAAAAACGTGATGATTGTATATGGATTCTTAAAAACCAACGATTTGTTAAAATATATTTAAGCAACTTACATCTTTACTAACCCATAGAAATAGAATTTTCCACTAGTTATAATTACAGACAGCTGGAAAGGCCTCAGCAGCAATGTGCTGCGTTTATGT
Organism: Bactrocera neohumeralis; assembly: GCF_024586455.1. Lineage (NCBI taxonomy): Eukaryota > Metazoa > Arthropoda > Insecta > Diptera > Tephritidae > Bactrocera > Bactrocera neohumeralis. Next base: position 34,170,782 of record NW_026089622.1, read on the forward strand.
ATTTATATAATAAAACTCTTTGTTATATGAATTATTATAAATAAATAAAATAAATAAATAAATGTAGTTTATGTAAATAGTTTAAGTCTAATTTAATTTCATTTTCCGTTAGGTTATTCTGAAGTATTGCAAGTAAGATTTGGTTGGAACTTGTTTGCCAGTTTGTGTAACTAACGTTATTCAAAGTTAAAGAAGTTTATGAGAAAAGTACCATTTAGTTTAAAGATGTATTATTATAAAATATTTCCAATAAAATTTGAAATATATTGTTCCTTCATAATTAGTTCAATTATAGCTTGGTT
>NW_026089622.1:34171183-34188876 GCF_024586455.1 Bactrocera neohumeralis
TACCAGATACCAATTAAAGATAAAGACATTGAGAAAACTACGTTTTCGATTAACAACGGCAAGTATGAATATGTCCGAATGCCTTTCGGATTGAAGAACGCACCTTAAATTTTTCAGAGAGCTATGGACAACATACTTCGCCAATACGTAGGAAAACTTTGTCTTAACTTTGTTTACATTGACGGCACGATTCCGATTACATTGGCGGAGGGGTAAAAAAACCGAAATTCCGTATAAATGGAGTATGTGCGGATAGGGGAGCTTCTCCAGAGAACAATTATCCAAAAATAATATAAAAATAACTTTCATTTTTTAAAATATTCACGATTAAAAGTTCAAAAATTTGCACTAATAACACATGGTATTTCTCTATGTTTCACTAAATTTTTTCACGTTTTTCACTCTGTATATTTAAATATACACTCTAAACATTGAAATAAGTTCACATTTCACTTTTATTGTGGTATATTTTACCTAAATTTATTAATTTAAAAATCACTTAGCACACTCATCGTTGAAAATGTTAGATTGTTTACAATTATGAGGAAAACGGGCCTTGCTACATCTTAAACAGCAAATATGTAGGATTTTTAACAATTTTTCTTTGTTTGCTTTTTCGCGTGATTCTTTTTTCTATATTAACTATAAAAAAATCTTTCTACATATGTATATATGTAATATGTGATTTATGTGACTGAAGTACTTTCGCGTAGTACTCCTTTCTGCGTTGGTGGCCTTCGGCCGTGCTTTAAAAAATAACCCTGGACCGTAGTACTTCCGCATAGTACTCCTTTCTGCATTAAAATAAAAAAAATATATTGAGTTTCGTTATAAAGTGATTAAATTTTTTGGTTATCTTGCACTGATTTTGAAACAAAATTTGAGTTTTCGTTATAAAATGGTAAAATTTTGGTTATTATATCTGTCAGCGCTTTCCATTTATTTTTAATAATACGTTGTTTTGTATATTAGGTGACAATAATAATATTAATAATATAATAAAATATAATATAATATTATATTATATAATATTACTTATTTGTTTATTAAGTTATATAATTAAAGAATATATCCATATGAATGTATAGAGGAATTTTTGGGAAAAATGGCATTTCAGCGAATTTCCTTATTATCACATGGTGTTCACTACGAGTGTAAAATGTAATTTTTAAAATAAAGATTTCTTCGGTAAAAAAAACTGTTAAAAGATTAAATGTGGATTTATTTAAAAGTTTATAGTTTAATTTAATTAATTTGAAGTGAAACATGTAAGTAAAGTGTGTTTAATGTGGTAAAATAGCTTGTTGAAATGTTCGAATTTTGGGAATTTTTGAACTTTAAGGTCGAATATGTCGTAAACTAAGCGTTTGCGGTACCTATAACAAGGTATATTTTTTAATCAGGAGGACTTCCTCTTTCCAACGGTACCTTCAAATCGCGGCGCCAAAGAAATCGGAATTGTGCCACATTGACGATTGTTGCGTCAAGCGACATATCTTCAAATTTATACTTAAAATAAAAATAATAAATGAATTGTGAAATATTGAATTATACAAATTATAAAATATTGAATTATTAAAAATTAAATTAAGAAAATCTATTATAAAATACTTATCTTAATAATGCATTCATAATGTCAATCTACTACTTACCTTAATACTTACCATAATCTTTTACAATATTTAACGAAAGTTGAAGAGTTATGCTTACCCCTTTTTTAATACATATTTATATTACCACTAGTTTAAGCCGTTAGTTTTAAGATCTAGGCTTAGCAATTAGATTAAGTGAAATAAAGATTCTATTGTAATTGAACCGTATAACCGAACGCACGCGTTTTCATTTTTATCGCATTTTTCGTGACAGGCAATTAGGCTTATTGACTTTGTTCGCGCATTCCCTAAGTTATATTTTCGCTTCTCAAAAACGCTTGAGAATTTTCATGGCGCCCGAGCAGGGACTAAGTGCGTGAGCTTAGAATATATTTCATTTGACTTTCGTTTTCGTTTAATTAACTATTATCGTTTCCAATTGCCTGTCAATCGGTTCGGTTCTCGGTCTTCGGTAAAGTGAAGTGTGAATAATCACCTAAAACAATAAAATACAATAACATACATACATGAAAATTCTCAAGCGTTTTTGAGAAGCGATAATACATATAACTTGCGAATGCGCGAACAAAGTCAATAAGCCTAATTGCCTGTCACGAAAAATGCGATAAAAATGAAAACGCGTGCGTTCGGTTATACGGTTCAATTACAATAGAATCTTTATTTCACTTAATCTAATTGCTAAGCCCAGATCTTAAAACTAACGGCTTAAACTAGTGGTAATATAAATATGTATTAAAAAAGGGGTACCTAAGTATAACTCTTCAACTTTCGTTAAATATTGTAAAAGATTATGGTAAGTATTAAGGTAAGTAGTAGATTGACATTATGAATGCATTATTAAGATAAGTATTTTATAATAGATTTTCTTAATTTAATTTTTAATAATTCAATATTTTATAAGTTGTATAATTCCATATTTCACAATGCATTTATTATTTTTATTTTAAGTATAAATTTGAAGATATGTCGCTTGACGCAACACCGGCCACCTTGACAGGATCAATTTCCTTCAACCTCCATTGGAAGCAAGGCCAGCTTGTGTATGGGACGCTTAATTGTGCCCGCCTTAGTTGCCACGTCTGCGACTCGCACCTTGCCGTCTTGCCCTTCGGCGATTGCGACGACGCGCCCTAGTACCCACTGCTGCGGGGGGTGTAGCCACTTGTTGTGTTCCTGAAGGCCCGTCAGGTAAATTTTGGACCACTGTCGCCAGAACTGTTGCTTGAGACAGTAAACAAGTTGCCATCTCTTGCAACAACGAACTGGGTCCATTGGCACCTTCTCTGGAGGTAATGCTCGCAGGGAGCATCCTATCAGTAGATGCGCCGGTGTTAACGCCTCGCCGTCGTTGGGGTCTTGACTCAGGGGTACTAGGGGACGAGAGTTGAGGATGGCCTCCACTTCGGCCAACAGTGTTGCTAGCTCCTCTGCTGTGAGTAACGCGTTGCCGATTACGCGAACGATATGGTGTTTGGCGGACTTCACCGCGGCTTCCCATAATCCGCCGAAGTGCGGCGCCCTTGGTGGTATATAGGTGAAGCTGCACCCTTCGTCTGCTGCGAATCTCCTCAATTCTGGACACATTGCCAGAAACGCGCAGCTTGCGATCGGCGCCGACGAAATTGGTGGCGTTGTCGCTGAATATCTTCGTCGGCATTCTGGTATTTAATACTTATGTGAACCCTCTCTAAATCGAAGATAATTTTCACGGCGCCCGAGCAGGGACTTAGTGCGTGAGCTAAGAAAATTTTATTTGACTTTCGTTTTCGTTTTAATTAACTATTATCGTTTTAATTGCCTGTCAATCGTCGGTTTTCGGTCTTCGCAAAGTGAAGTGGAAAAACCAAATTAAAAAACATAAACCTTAAACAAAAACAAAGAAATATAAATTGGAAGTGACTAAGTTGTTCAGTGCAGTGATGGTGCTACCTAAATACAGAAAAAATAAAACATAAAATATAAACACAAAACTAAAGCGAGAATAAAAAGAAAAAGTGGCGGTAAAATTATTTAATATTTACTTACATATATACATACATACGAGGACAGTGATCATAAATTTAACAACTTTCTGATGTTTCTCTTGAAGGAAAACTGACAGTCCCGCAAACTCACAAAACACAGAAAAGAGTGACAAAACAGGCAACATAGCTCTCGTCGATTTAAAATGTTTGTCAAATCTAAAATATTTTGACTCGACTCGCAAACATCATCGTCAATATGTATGCAAGCTCATTCATAACCATACATACATATTTACGCTAGTTTGTAGGCGAAGCTGTTAATGAAATAATGGGAAAGAAACAAAAGAAATCTGTTAATCCAGAATTAAGAACAGAAAAATTCGAATAGAAATAAAGAAAAAAATATTTACACAGCAACATAATTATTCGTCGCTACTTGATAATAAGCGCAATTGTTTGCGATGAACTGGACTAAAGTCGGTAATATCACTAGAGATATTCATCAAACTATACAATGGTGACTTTCGTCCGGTAATGGAGTTTTGAATTATCGGCCTACTTTCCGAAAGGTCTTGCGCCGTCGACTTTTTTTACAAAATAAAATTTGTTTTCAATCGTGTAACTTCAAATCCGTGTAAAAAAAGAGTTGGGTATATTTCTGACAGAGAACGTGGTCATTTCTGCTAAATAGCAACGAAAATGGTGAATTCCTTAGTACAAGTTTTGCAGTTCTGTTCGCCGTCCAATTGGACATCATAAAGAATTCAATTTGCACCTTCTCTGTGTCTTTATGTTCTCTGATTCTATCAGGTAGCCAAGTTAACATTCAAGCGGGGGCGCGTAGTCGAATCGACCGCGCTTAGTACAATTACGTTCATATTACTATTATTACCCATTACATTTATAATAATTTTAATTACTTTTTTTGACAAAATAGACTTTAAGAACGATGATAATATATCTAAGTACAAATAATTAAATAATTACTGAATAATTAGTTATTTATTCCTTTTATTCATCCCAAACGTCTTTTCGGTTACGCGCGCCAGTTTTAGGTTTGTTCGAGCGGAGGAATAAAAATGCCAATGATGTTGTTTCTATGACATTATATTTTATTCTCTGATGTTTCAAGTTATGTTCTGCTTATATAACTACCAAAGTGATTACAATTTTCTTAATCTATTTCTTTGTTTTGTTTATTTTCTTATGAAATACAATATTTGTAAAATGTAATCTTATTTTCTATTGAATGCAAACAAACATGACTGTGGGGTTTACCCGATAATGTTTGGGTTATCATTATAGTCAAACATAAGGACCAAAACATGTTTGTATGCATTTGCATTATGAATACAATATTTGTAAAATGTAATCTTATTTTCTATTGAATGCAAACAAACATGACTGTGGGGTTTACCCGATAATGTTTGGGTTATCATTATAGTCAAACATAAGGACCAAAACATGTTTGTATACATTTGCATTATGTTCTTTATCTCTACTTGTTATCTTATATTTTTGTAATGTTTACTTGTTTTTCTTTAATCTTTTATTTTGTCCAATTTATAGTATTTTGTTGTGTGGTGTCTGGTTGGGATGATAGTGTACACATAACTCCTCCCTCCCTTAATGGAAAACTCTCCTGAGTTTGAATAGTATTGTTTTTCATTTTTTTAATTTTACAAGATATTAAAATTATTATTATAATCACAATAATACTTAAAATTGATATTCCAATATGAGAGATATTTTTGTGATATTTTAATTCATTAATTTCTTTTAAATTTTCTTCGTTTTTAAATACAAGGTCGTTAATTGTAATTTTGTTAGTGAAATTGTGAGTATCATAGTTTGGATAATAGAATCTCTGATTGTATGAAATTTTAGTATTTGAGAATGTTTGGTATAGGGTCTTAATAGTGCAGTTATTATAATGAATCAATGTAGTGTTTTTCAACTTAATTTTTCTGTTGTCGCAGTTCTGGTTTAGTTCTATGCCATTTGCATTTTTTATTAAAATAGTTTCTTCATCAATTTGTAAAATTTCTGTAATGCTATTTTTGATAAGTTCACAATTTAATAAGTAGATGCAATGTTTAGAAATTTGTAGTTCATTGAGTGTTTTAGCTTCTTCGAATTTATAAGTGACATTTTTGTATTCAAAAACATTTTCGATTTCTGCTGTTATTTCTTTACCTGCTGTGTTTGGTATAGGAATAATAGTTTTTAATTGTACCGATTGAAATTCTTTTGGGATTTTGACTACGAACATTAACAAATTTTCTTTATATTCCAAGGCGCATAATTTTATATATTGAAGTTTGTTGAGGTCTATGTTGTAATTATAAATTTCTTCATTTGTTAAAATGCTTGGGTGAAAAATACCATTTTTTGCTGAAATAATGTTTTCCTGAATCTGGTTTACTGCGTCTTTGAGAATGTTTATCTTTATTGTTTGTTCATGAAGAATCAATATTTTGTCTGTTCTCTCTTGATACACTAAAGAATTATTTCTTTCGTCTTCAATAATTTGTTTTAATTTTGTAAACGTGTTCGAAAAGAAATTATTAATTTTTATTTGGTGGTCGAGAGCTGTAATTGAATTATGTAAATTTTCATCTACTTTCTTAAGGTGATTTTCAATATCTATTCTATCTCCATCATCCATCGTTCCAAATAGAAATTTATGTACAGAACCTATACCGTTAATTAACCCTCTCTTTTTCTACTAACTTCTTTTCTTGGGATTAATGTTTTGATTTTACCTCTCAAGATTTCAATTTCATTAGATAGGGTGTAGTAATGTAAATGTGAATATGTTTGCGAGATTTTTGTTATATTATTTAGTATGTAAAGAATTTCGCGAGGGTCAATTATGTGAATTACGAGGTCAGATGATGTAACAATCTGTTTAGTGTTGGTGATAATTTCTGCGTATCCATTGTCGGTATGTATTTCATGTACTTCCAGTTTGGCTGCATTGCTAATTATTACAATTGCTATCATCAATGTTATTTTGAAGATGTATTTGACCTTGGTTCGTATTTGTGCCGAACTGCTTTACGTAACCTTCTTTTTGAGTGTTATTAAACTCTTCTCTATTTCTATTTAGTTTTCCTATGCATTTTTCTTTAGTCTTCTGAATAGTGTCTTTAATCAAATTCTTATCAGTTTTTCCATTTATAACCTCAAGAGGTGTGGCTTTAATTGTAGAATGATAAGATTTGTTATACCATTCTATGCTTTGAAATACTTTTTCCGCTGTCGAAAGGCTTGGTTTTTCAATTTCTAGGACTCTAATTCTTTCGGATAGAGTATTATGAAATCTTTCGATATCTGAATTCCCAGTATGACTGTTTGGTTTTGTAAAATGAACTTCTATTTCTTCTTTCCTAAAAAAATCTTTTATGTTAACTGAGTTGAATTCATTATCTAATATTAACATTCTGGGTCTACCTTTGATAGAAAAGAATAATCTAAGCTTTTCTATAATAGTTATACTGTTTCTATCTTCTAGCTGAAATGCCATAGCAAATTTCGCAAATTTGTCTATAAAAGTAAGGAAGTAACATTTTTTATTTATGTATATATCCGCGTGAACTATTTCATTTATATCTGATGGTGTTTTCGTTAATTGAAATTTTGGTTTTAAAGGTTTTCTATCATATTTTGCTCTATTGCAAACGTCGCAATTATTTATATATTTTTGAATCAAAACTTTCAAATTTTTCCAGTATATTAGTTTTTTCAATTTTTCATAATTTTCGTTAATACCTGCATGGCCTGTTTCATTTTTATGATATTGAGCAATTTGTTTATAAACTTGTTCTTCATTTTTCATATATTTAGCATGGAATTCACATCTAAAAAACTTTACATGTCTATTAAATATTTGAATAAGCTTTTGCTGAACTATATTGTACTGATTATCGGTTAAATAAGAAAAAATACCTACTTTTCCACTATTTATGTGCTTACGACAAAGATCTATGAAATTATTATTTTTTATATCTTCTGCGCTAATAAAAATTTTCTTCGTGTTGCCTAGTTCTTCAGATTCCATAATTTTCTTGTTTGTTAAAATGATTTGTGTATTGAAGCGATTTACAATAGTGTGTAAAATTGGAAAATGATCATTTAGTTCCTCCTCTTGAGAGTGGATTGTAGCATTTGTGCTTATGTTGTCTTCTTCCAATGAATGAATCTCGCCTGTGTTACTATCTATTCTACTTAGAAAATCGGCTACGTTATTTTCCTTTCCTTTCACGTAATTTATATTAATATTGTATTCACCTAGTTTAATTAACCATCTTTGCAATCTTGGGTTAATGTCTTTTCCCTTGTTTTTTATTTGGAGCCACTTAAGTGGTTGGTGATCGGTTAAGAGATCGAATGCTCTGCCATAAATGTATGGTCTATAATATGTCACTGCCCAGACAATAGCTAGTAGTTCTTTTTCTGTAGTGGAATAACTTCTTTCGCGTTTGTTAAGTGTTCGACTAGCATAGCTTATAGGATGACTGTCCTGGGTTAATACTGCGCCAATTGCAAAGTCACTTGCATCAGTTGAAATGCCAAATTTTTTGTTAAAGTCTGGATATTTCAATATTGGTGGGCTTACTAATAGATTTTTCAGTTTTTCAAAGGATGATATGTACTGAGGATCGCGAGTGTTTATTTTAATATCCTTTTTTAAATATTTTGTTAAACCATGTGCTACTTTAGCGTAATCTCTTACAAATTTTCTATAATAACCTGTTATACCTAGGAATGATTTAATTTGCTTTGATGTAGTAGGCAACTTTAGTTTTTGTATGTTTTCGATTTTGCTTAAATTTGGTTGTATCCCTTCTGTTGTTAAAGTGTGACCTAGAAATTCAGTTGTTTTCGCGAAAATTTTGCATTTATCTACCTGAATCTTTAAATTATGTTTTCTTAATGCTGAAAATATTTTGGTGAAATTTTGGGTATGTTCTTCAATACTTGAACTAAAAATTAAGATGTCGTCTAAATAAACTACACATATCTTGTTGATATATTCCCTAAGAACTGAATTCATTAAACGTTGGAAAGTTGCTGGTGCATTCTTTAGTCCGAACGGCATTCTTATAAATTCAAAGTGTCCTTGGGGTGTAGAGAAAGCTGTTTTTGGTCTATCTTCTTCTTTTATTAATACTTGATGAAAGCCTTTTGCAAGATCTAATGTTGTAAAATACTGAGCTCTTCCAAGTTTGCTGAGTATTGTTTCTATATGGGGTATTGGAAATTTGTCATCTATAGTGACTTCGTTTAGCTTCCTGTAGTCAATAACTATTCTCCATTTTTTCTTCATTGAATTGTCTTGCTTTTTCGGTACAAACCAAAGAGGCGAGTTGTACGGGGAATTACTTTCTTTAATTATACCTTGGCGCAACATCTCGTTCATCTGTCTAATAATTTCTTCTTCATGAATTTGGGGATATCTATAAATTTTATTATAAGTTGGTCTACTTGTTTTTGTAACTATTTCATGCTGAATTTCATGAGTATGAGAAAGGTTTTTACCTTCTTGGAAAAATAAATCGCTATTTGCTTTTAGAATGTATTCTAATTTTTGCTTTTCTTCTTCATTCATGTCACTATTTGATAAAATATCTAGCAAATTCTCTTTACATTCTGTAAGTATATTAATATCTTCGTAATTGTAAGGGCATGAGTTTATAAATTTAATTTTATTGCCGTTTATTTCTACATACTCCTTTTCTAAGTTAATTATTGCTTTAATAGGTTTTAAAATATTTTGTCCTATTATTGCATCAAAGTTTTTATTTTTTATGTTGGTTAGTTTCCAATGTATATAAATTTTTTCATTGAATTCGTTTGGGGTTGGGGTGACTAACTCTTTATTTAGGGAAAAATTTTCCTTAATGGTGCTAAAGTGTATTTGGTTTATCAAGCTCAATGCATTCATAATCTTTTAACACATTATATTTCAATAATGATGTTGTAGACCCTGTGTCAATAAGACATTTAATTTTGGAATTTTTTATAGTCACTTCTATTATCGGTAACGATTGTTTTGGGCTGGCAACCGAAAATTTGCTTGTTCTTGAACGTGATCTATTTCCATCGGTTCGGGGGTTTTGTCTCCTTTGGACTGAATTATATCTTCTAGATTGTTGTGAATTATTTTGCCTACTTTGTCCAAAGCTAAATTGTTGATAATTGTCATTTTGGTTAGAATTGTTACGAAATTCTCTCGGCTGATTTTGTCCAAATTGAAAATTATTGAAATTTTGCATATACTGGTTATTATTGAAATTGCCAAAATTGTGAGACAAAGAATTTCTATTTGAAAAATTTCTATAATTATTTCTTTTATAATTGTTTTGTCTTTTATCAAATTGTATTAGCAAACCTGTCTCTTGAAGAACGCTAAAAGCCTCTCTAATGGTGCTTATATTTCTACTAATCACTACACTGCTTAAGTTGGGGTGTATCCCATTTAAAAATGTTTTTAGAATTAAACTTTCGTTGTTAATTGGGGAAAATTCTATAGGCTTTATCCTATCGAATTCATGTTTTAAATTTAGTTTATCTAAAATATCTTTTAAATTTTGGAAATATTGACTTACGTTATAGTTTCGTAGTACAATCGCCTGATTGTAAAGGGTGTGGTACGACTCCTTTACTCCAAAATTCTTTATGAGTTCTTCTCTCATTTGCTGCCATGTTGGTGTAGGTCCCAAAGGCCGGATGACACTTGCTGCTTCTCCTTTAATTTTTGTTTTGACGTGTCGCTGCGTTACAAATTCCAACATTGATGGGTTGGGGTTGAATAAAGGAAGGATCATGTCAACTTCCCTGATGAATGATGATAAATCTCTGCCGTCAAAGTCCATGATTCTTGAAGCTTCCTTCAAAATTTGCGATCCTGTCATCTGAAGTGGTTGCTGCTCGCCTGGATTCATTGCTGATGTATCCTCTTTTATTACAACTGAACTTGTTGTTGTTGCTTTGTATGGTGCACTTCGCTCTTTCTGCGTCTTCTGTGTGTGGGGCATTAATCTTTAATCCCACTCTTCCTGGTAATGTTGATGGGCGGAATGAAGCTATTCTTCGCCTTCACAAATTGTAGTCCTCGGAGTCGCTCTCCGACGTTCCAGATAACTTGTGTAGAAACTTAAATTTCTTAAACTTGGCTATCTGTGCCGACCGACTTATATATTTGTATATATAAGAGATCTTTTTAAAATGGGAGCTAATCTTAAGATTTGCTTCCCGTTGCTAAAGCTTACGAAACTTAAAAACTTCAGTTTTTAGTATCGCTCAACTTTGCAGTTTGTTTTTACCGACTGCGCCAGTTTTAGGTTTGTTCGAGCGGAGGAATAAAAATGCCAATGATGTTGTTTCTATGACATTATATTTTATTCTCTGATGTTTCAAGTTGTGTTCTGCTTATATAACTACTAAAGTGATTACAATTTTCTTAATCTATTTCTTTGTTTTGTTTATTTTCTTATGAAATACAATATTTGTAAAATGTAATCTTATTTTCTATTGAATGCAAACAAACATGACTGTGGGGTTTACCCGATAATGTTTGGGTTATCATTATAGTCAAACATAAGGACCAAAACATGTTTGTATGCATTTGCATTATGAATACAATATTTGTAAAATGTAATCTTATTTTCTATTGAATGCAAACAAACATGACTGTGGGGTTTACCCGATAATGTTTGGGTTATAATTATAGTCAAACATAAGGACCAAAACATGTTTGTATACATTTGCATTATGTTCTTTATCTCTACTTGTTATCTTATATTTTTTGTAATGTTTACTTGTTTTTCTTTAATCTTTTATTTTGTCCAATTTATAGTATTTTGTTGTGTGGTGTCTGGTTGGGATGATAGTGTACACATAACTCGCCCGCTCCCGTTACAAACAACCGCGCGCCCGCTTGAAGGTTAAGAATTATTGTATAAACACTCTCACCAAAACTGCTGACAGCAAGTTAAAGTTAAGAATTATTGTATAAACATTCTCATCAAAACTGGTGAGAGCATTTAAAGCACATGCATAAACAAAAAACGTTTCATGGAATAGCTGTAACAATAGACGCTAGCTTTAGAAGTTAAGTCATGTTATATTGAAGATTAAGAATAAAGGGCAGAACGATTTTGGCCTTCAAACGGATAACATTGTTATTTTGATTAATTGGCCCCCGAGCAAGAACCAGCAGGAAAATTAAAGAATTTGGAGGGAAGAACACTCTACATCAAATATATCTAAATCAACAATCAAGTAAGCCGAGATTTTTGGAAGGAAGAACACCTTACATAAAAAAATATCTAGGGGAAGTAAGAAATTAAATCTAATTCTAAGCTAATATATATGTATATATATTTGTGAATAAGTGGCAAAAACAAAAGTAAATATATTTTTTATAATAATTTCATGTGGCAAAAGCAAAAGAAATATAAACGAAATAAATATAATTTTTATAAATATTTTAAAATTTTTGAAACAAGAAAAATTAGAAAGTGAAAATGGCTACGATCTCAGATGAAGCATTAGCTCGACTAATTTTGGTACATACAATAAGTTTGAAAAGAGAAATAGAAAATTTAAAATTACCAGTAAGAATTTTGAAAGATGTTTATATGTGGTCGAATTCGAACCACAATTCATAGATATAACAATAAGATGTGACGAAACATTAGATGTAATTAGATCGCTTCCCGAATTTAATGGGAAAGGTTACGTAAGTTGGCGGGAAGCTGCTACTAATACTATGATTTTGTACGAAAAAGGGAGTGGAGATATTATGCCGCCCTAACAATTTTAAGAAACAAAAAAAAACTTTAACAAATCACGGCATAGTCCTCAATTTCGAGGCAATAATTAGCTAATTAGATTTCGCTTATGCAGACAAGAGACCCCTGCATATCCTTGAACAGGAATTAAACTTAATAAGACAAATGAATATGAACTTGATTGACTATTACAATACAGTAAATTCTCAATTAACTTTAATTATTAACAAAACTATAATGACATATGCTAATAATTCGAATATTACCAAAGAATATAACAAAAGACATCACGCTGACGCAATAAGAGTTTTCATTACGGGACTTAAGGCTTCTTTAAGTAATATAATAATGTCACTAAATCCGCACGATCTGCCTATTGCTTTAGGGAAAGTACAGAAAATGGAATCCAATCAAATTCGTATACAATTTCCTAATATTTACAGTCTACAGAGACAAAATAACAATTTTACTAATAACCCCACTTTTAGGCAATATAATAATAACAACCCATATCCTTATAATTTGAGATTTAATCAAAGACCACAAAAATGTAACAATAACTGCAACTCCAAAGTAAACAGGACTTAACAAAAAACATATATTTTATTCAAAATAGTCTCCTTCTGTTTCAATACAGCTTTTTGCACGGTCCAAAAGCATGTCGAACGTGTTTTTTAGCTCGTTGGCCGATATGGCCGCCAGTTTGCCGGTGCAAGCCTTTTGAATAGCCTCTACGTCTGCATAACGCTTTCCTTTCATGGGCAAATGCAATCTCCCGAAAAGGAAGAAGTCGCACGGTACCATATCAGGTGAATACGGGGAGTGGTTAATGGTTAAAAAGTGATTTTTGGTCAAATAATCGGTCACAAGCGTTGATCGATCTGAGCAATTTTTGGTGGTCAGTCAATTTGTGCGGAACAAACCGTGCACACACCTTTCGTAAGCCCAAATGTTCGGTCAAAATGCGATAAATCGTTGTTTTGGAGATGTTCAATTCCATTTCCATGAATTTCAAGGATGATTTCGGCGGATTTTTGATGAATTCACCAACGGTTTCGATGAAATTTCCGCTGATCACGGATTTTGATTGGCCAACATTTTGATCATCATTTATGTCCTCACGACGTCCTTGAAAACGTAGAAACCACTCCTGCACACTTCTACGGGATAGGCCATCATCGCCATAAACTTGTTTCATCAATTGAAACGTTTTGAGACAAGTTAATACCAATTTTAGAACAAAGTTTAATGTTGGCTCTTTGTTCGAAGCTCATTTTCGCACCGATAACACAAACATACTGACACTTAAAACGCAACAACTTCACTTCTAATCAATGAAATGTCATGAAATTCTCACTGGACAATCAAAAAAGATAGCAGATTCTAACGTACCAGTCGACATATATATGGCGCCATCAGGGGGCGCTAGATACAAAAAGTCCTGTTTACTTTGGAACGCACCTTATAATAACAGGTCATTCGGATTGCAAAACCAATACCCATGGAAATAGATACTTCCGCCCAACTTAGACAATCAACTAATTTAAATCCGTATAGACAACAATTTGTTTAAAATAATAATAATAATCATAATAGAATTCCTAAACGAAATCATGAATATATCAATAGTCATCAGCTTCCCCAAAAACATCAAAGAATCAAAAACATTCAAGAAAGTGCTTCTTTAGACGAAGCAACACCCTTCTCTATATATTCAGACAATTACGAGAAACAAATAGAAAATTAAAAGTTCAAATAGACACAGGGGCAACAAATTGCTATTGCACACCAAACATTTTACCTAATAGACAAAAGTTGGAAATTGCAAAACGTGTAAAAACCAAGAATGATAGAAACAAGATTGCGCAATGAGGTGTTCAAATTTTGTTCGTTCTGCGCATCTACGTCACGGTTGACCAACGTACAATCAGCTGATTTTCGGTTGCTTGTTTTTCTTTGCAATAAGAAGCAATTTTGTATTGCAGGCATACAAAATCATGAATATCATCAAATTTAACATCAATATAAGTGAATATTAATAAAAGATATCAATATAAGTGAATATTTAATAGTGAACATTTACCTACATATTCATTTAATTGTGTTTTCATTGTATTATTTAAGTTTGTCTCTTTGCTGTGTTTGTTTCAACCATATATGTATGTACATTTATGCAAATAAAAAGATTGAATATTTTGTGACCGAGTATCAATTTATTGTCTTATTTAATTTTCTTTTTTTGCTATACATGTGTTCGATAAAGTTTTTATTTAAGGAACGAATCCTAAAATACATTCTTGCTCTGAAAAACAATTATTTTTTTACTTTCGAGCTACAATTTACAAAATTACTTAAATCTAAGTGTTTCTGGTGGTAATTTGTACATATATGCAAATTAGTACCATTTACATCGTCAAATACTGCTTGCAAGGCTCTCATATGCTCCATCAACATATCTGTTGGTTTTGAGAGTCCTCCTTCAGAAAGGTGATCCACCCAGGTATAAGACGAACAATTTTCTGAATTGGCACAAATTTCGGGGTTGTCTTTACTAAGTTTGTGGCAGATGTACCCTGCCAAATTTTCAAGCCCGTCGTTGTTGAGAATCTTCAAGTCATCATTTTTTTCAATTGGGTCAGTGGAATTTAGATCAACTGACACACGTTGAAAAATATTGCCTGCAAAAATATAATAAACATACATACATGCTTATAAATAAAGGGAATAAATTGTTAGTTAAGATTATTATTACAATTAGGATAAGAAACAGTGGTTTAAACGAGACTCCATCCTTTTCTGCCGTTCATTAGCCTCTTCAGGAGTTAATCTGGTTAACGTGAGAAAAGCGCTAGGTAGCAACTTTGTTAGACTCCGCGAACTTAAACCTGTAAGAGTGTTTGGTTATAAAAGTAAAATTATTGTAATCAAAATCCTATAATTACCCATTTCAAACTGCAAATTTCTTTCAAGTCAACCGTGACGTCACCAAGAACAGCTGACTGAAAGCAAACATGCGCATTGCGCAATCTTTTTTCTATCATTCTTGTGTAAAAACAATATATGTATGGCTTTACGTTGATTACTCACTACAACAATGCATACAATTTTTGGTTATTTGACACGATTTTATGAAATTAACAATTTGCAAAGCGACATGCTAATAGGGATGAATTCACGCAGTAAAGCAAGAATACAATTAAATTTTAAAGATAACACATTTCTAAAAAATAATTGTAAAAATAAAGAGAAATTCTAAACACTCTGCGAAACAGAATTAGGACAGATAAATAATATAAAAGATGAACATGTAAATGTAGAAAAAATAAGAAAAATAAAACATAAAATCTTAAAAATCCACGGTAACATAAATACAAATTTATCGTTTAGCACTGATGTTAAGGCTGAGATAAGAACGGTCACAAATGCACAAATATATAGCAAACAATACCCATACCCTCATTCTGCGAATGTATTTGTGAATAAGGAAGTTAAGAAAATGTTGAAAGAAAACATAATTAGGGAAAGTAAAAGTCCTTATAATTCACCCATTTGGTTAATACCCAAAAAGGCAATTAACGAAGACGGATCACCCAAAATGAGAATGGTGATTGACTATAAAAAATTAAATGAAAACACAATAACTGATAGATATCCTATTCCGGATTGCAATGTCATATTGGCAAACTTGAGGAAAGCTAAAATTTTTTCTACCATAGATCTTGAATCAGGCTTCTACCAGATACCAATTAAAGATAAAGACATTGAGAAAACTACGGCACTATTCCGATTACATTGGCGGAGGGGTAAAAAAACCGAATTTCCGTATAAATGGAGTATGTGCGGATAGGGGAGCTTCTCCAGAGAACAAATATCCACAACAAAAGTCAATAAGCCTAATTGCCTGTCACGAAAAATGCGATAAAAATGAAAACGCGTGCGTTCGGTTATACGGTTCAATTACAATAGAATCTTTATTTCACTTAATCTAATTGCTAAGCCTAGATCTTAAAACTAACGGCTTAAACTAGTGGTAATATAAATATGTATTAAAAAAGGGGTAAGTCTAACTCTTCAACTTTCGTTAAATATTGTAAAAGATTATGGTAAGTATTAAGGTAAGTAGTAGGTTGACATTATGAATGCATTATTAAGATAAGTATTTTATAATAGATTTTCTTAATTTAATTTTTAATAATTCAATATTTTATAATTTGTATAATTCCATATTTCACAATGCATTTATTATTTTTATTTTAAGTATAAATTTGAAGATATGTCGCTTGACGCAACACCGGCCACCTTGACAGGATCAATTTCCTTCAACCTCCATTGGAAGCAAGGCCAGCTTGTGTATGGGACGCTTAATTGTGCCCGCCTTAGTCGCCACGTCTGCGACTCGCACCTTGCCGTCTTGCCCTTCGGCGGTTGCGACGCGCCCTAGTACCCACTGCTGCGGTGGCACGTTGTCCTCGTGGACGAGAACGAGGTCGTTGAGCTGCATGTTGCGTTTGGGGTGTAGCCACTTGTTGTGTTCCTGAAGGCCCGTCAGGTAAACTTTGGACCACTGTAGCCAGAACTGTTGCTTGAGACAGTAAACAAGTTGCCATCTCTTGCAACAACGAACTGGGTCCATTGGCACCTTCTCTGGAGGTAATGCTCGCAGGGAGCATCCTATCAGTAGATGCGCCGGTGTTAACGCCTCGCCGTCGTTGGGGTCTTGACTCAGGGGTACTAGGGGACGAGAGTTGAGGATGGCCTCCACTTCGGCCAACAGTGTTGCTAGCTCCTCTGCTGTGAGTAACGCGTTGCCGATTACACGAACGATATGGTGTTTGGCGGACTTCACCGCGGCTTCCCATAATCCGCCGAAGTGCGGCGCCCTTGGTGGTATATAGGTGAAGCTGCACCCTTCGTCTGCTGCGAATCTCCTCAATTCTGGACCCATTGCCAGAAACGCGCAGCTTGCGATCGGCGCCGACGAAATTGGTGGCGTTGTCGCTGAATATCTTCGTCGGCATTATGGTATTTAATACTTATGTGAACCCTCTCTAAATCGAAGATAATTTTCACGGCGCCCGAGCAGGGGCTTAGTGCGTGAGCTAAGAAAATTTTATTTGACTTTCGTTTTCGTTTTAATTAACTATTATCGTTTTAATTGCCTGTCAATCGTCGGTTTTCGGTCTTCGCAAAGTGAAGTGGAAAAACCAAATTAAAAAACATAAACCTTAAACAAAAACAAAGAAATATAAATTGGAAGTGACTAAGTTGTTCAGTGCAGTGATAGTGCTACCTAAATACAGAAAAAATAAAACATA
>NW_026089622.1:34188976-34225705 GCF_024586455.1 Bactrocera neohumeralis
CGTTGTTGTCGTTATTGCTGTCACACGCTACTCTGCAGACAAAGTGTCAGCACTTTCCGTACCTATGGGAATGTTATTGTCGCTGATTTCGCATACTGTTGTTATTGCTGTTGTTGCCATGCGCGGAAGGTAAGTTACATCGTAAGCACTTCGATACACTACAGGTGAAATGAATAAGCAGATGGTGGTTTGGCTATGTGTGTTAACTTATACACCTCACAAATAAAGTCAGCGTTCACTCGACACATTTTTTTAAGTGAAGAAAAAACACAATGCAAATATGCAATTCAATAAAAAATGTTTACATATATTTCTTCTTTATAATTATAAGTTCTAAGTGCAAACACAAAAATGAATGTATATTCTTGTAGAGACCCGCACTAGTGTTGTGCCAGTGTGGGAGACACAACGATTCAGAGCAACGAACATGAATATGAGTTAGTTGAATATTGAGCGCGAACTTGTAAAGCCGTACTATCAATGAACTCAATAAAATATCATATTTCCATTTGCAGAGCATTGCCGAGAATAATTGTATTTATTATCGGATTGTTTAGAAGTAAACAAGTAGGTGAGGTATTACAGTGGCGACGAGGATGGGATCAAATTGACTCGGAAAAAGTGTAATTCATAATGTGGAAAATTTCTGTATGCCACATTTTATAAGTGCAAAATGGCTGCCATTCGTCTTCAATACTCGTCAATGTGATTCGGCGAGTTTAAAATCCACTCGTTCTGAGCTAAATAAAGAGTACATGTTTCGTTTCAGATGTAATTCAACTAGTGGGTCAAGGATATTAAATACGAAAGCGAGCACAATTAATTGTGCCCATGTATCACAGCGCGACCAATTAAATTTTGTCAAAGCCACTATAAGGGTGTAACAAAATCTGATTTCAGAAAAGAGGGTGACGACTTCAATTTTGTCAGTGGATAACACGTAAAGCGACAAATTTAATTTGGTAAATTCGACAAAAATGACAAATTAAAATTTTGCCAATAAAATCAAGCGTAACACAGGTACAACAACGCGCTCGTAGAAGAAATGGAGATTCGTCCATTTTTGTGCGACAGCATAGATAAGGCCTTTGTTCGGTCAGAGTGGGAAAGGTGGTTTCGATCCTTCTCCTTATATCTTCAAGCCGAAGACATAAGTGATGTAGTGAAAAAGAAAAACAAATTACTGCACCTGGGGGGCCCCCAACTGCAGGAAGTAGCTTTTAACATTCCTGGTGCCTTAGTCGAGGGAAGTAAGAAAGTGAACTCCTTCGAAGTATTAGTAGCCAAACTTGATGAATACTTCTCGCCAAAGCGTAATTCTACTTTCGAAAGACACCTTTTTCGAAATTTATCCCCTGTTGAGGGGGAAAACTTCAACAAATACTTACTACGACTCCGGCATCAAGTGTCGAAGTGCGAATTCGGGAAAACGGCCGCAGAAATAAATGAAATTTGTATCAAAGATAAAATAATAGACTCGTGGGCTCCAGTCGACTTGAAGAAAAAGCTTCTAGAGAAAGAACAGAGTTTAAAAGAGATAGTAGAAACCTGTCAAATGTATGAACAAATATCCAAACAATCGGGGTCTATGTTTACGAAGTCGGCCGACGAGTCTGTTAATCGAATTACTGCAAAGTCACGTGGGGCAAAGCAGAACAATGATGAGTGTGGCAGATGTGGCCAAAAGGGACATTTTAGTAACGATCCCAAATGTCCGGCAAAGTCTGCGAAATGCAACAAATGCGGCTTAATTGGACATTTTGCTAGAAAATGTAGAACAAAGAAACGAAAGAGCGGCCGCAATCAAAGTTCTCCATACAAAGTGCGAAATGTAGAAACGAACGAAGAAGAAGAGGTAAATTGTTTCAATATATCTAATGACACGGGGGTAGACGAAAGACTGGCATGTGGTATCGGTGGTTGCCCGATATCAATGGTAATTGATTCAGGCACGCGTCTCAACTTGGTAAGCGAAAGAGACTGGGGAATACTGCGTAAGAACAAGGCTGTGAAATTCAATGAACGGGAAGACCACACAACCCAGTTGTTTAAATAGATGCGGACTTCACCTTTGTCTTTGATACACTTACCACTTCCACTTCTTTAAATAATATACCCGTGTCGCTTATAATGGTATTTCACTTCAATTTAATTCGATTGGTTTTAAATCTTTTTACAAATGTTCACAAATATGAGGGTAATTACAATTTTTTTTTTATTCGATGTTTTAATTCCGATTTTCCACTATTGCAGAATCATAAACTGATTTTAGTTAGATATTTTCAACTTATAACTGTGTGGAACTATTCTGACTTAAGACGACCGAGAAGGCGAGAGGATCACAGCGATGCGTAGACTTTGTTTGCAAATCAAAACGAGACTGAAGAAACTTTTTAGTTGACCCTTTTGACAGTGTGAAATGTGTTTGCGTGTGTGGATTTCCTCTCGCGTGTGGGTGGTGTTGATGTGTGGGTCCTGTTTTTTTTTTTTTTTTTTTTTTTTTTTCGGAGGGGGAATCTTCTAAAGATACTGCCAGGGTGAGACTGGTAGCATGCACGATTCATATTGTTCGCTAGAGTACACCTCTTTCGGGACCACGCCCAGACAGTGTTAAATCACTATGTTGGACTTGCGAAACAGTATGCCTACGTACTAAACCCTTAACTCCGGCTGCTGTAACTTGTATTCGGACCTGCGGGACCGCCGTTAAGCACTACTTCGCAGGACCAAGCTGGGCGATATCTGCCTTCGTACTACCTACCTCCAGGGTTATTCATGTGGTCTTATGCTTCTGCGCTGCCTTTCTTTTATTCTAAGTTCTTGGAGCGCTATTGCAGTCCACTCTTTCATTTTAACCCACACCAGTTGTGATCGCAGCATGTGACTAACTATGTTGTCGGGCGTCATCCTTTCATTTGTTAAGTTTTCTATGGTCTCTCTCTCCACTGCATACCTCGTCCAGAAGAAAAAGATGTGCTCTGCGTTTTCTGCGGCATTTCCACAGAACGAACAGTGTGTTTCGTCATCATGGCCAAATTTGTGCAGGTATTCCCTGAAGCAGCCATGGCCCGATAAGAACTGCGTTAAGTAGAAATCTGTCTCCCCGTGTTGTCTGTCAATCCAGGCCGGCACATTCTTAATAAGCCTGTATGTCCATCTTCCTTTGTCTGCCGCGTCCCATTGCTTTTACCACTCCTCGAGACTTGTCTTTCTCTCCTTTTTGCGCTCGTCAGCCGTTAGGCGCCTATTCATGGATTTTGTTTTACAGTAGACTCTCCTTAACTCAGAGGCCATTATATCCGGTGGCATAAGACCAGATATGATAGCGCTCGCCTCGTGCGACACCGTTTTAAACGCACAGGCAACTCTAAGGGCGCATAGCCTGGACACAGATTTGGCCATGTTGACACAGGTTTTTTGACGAAGGGCTGTCCCCCATATCGGAGCTGCGTACATAAGCATTGATTGGCTAACTTTAGCCAGCAAAGCTCTCCTCCTTTGACTTGGGCCACCAATGTTTGCCATGATTCTCGAAAGGACCGCAGTCGCTTTAGCCGCCTTTCCACAGGCCTTTTAAATGTGCGCCTTGAAATTGAGCCTCGTATCGATCATAACGCCGAGGTATCTCAGTGAATTTTGCGTTACAACGTTAAATCCATCAATGTTCAGAGTGACTGCTTCTAGCCTTTTTCTGCTCGTGATGAACACTGCCTCTGTTTTTTCTCCTGCCAGCTGAAGCTTAGTACTCGTAAGCCAGTCTTTAATTTTCGACACGGTCTCATTGCAAATGTTTTGTATCTGGAAGAGCTCCTTTGCAACGATCGTTACGGCAATGTCGTCCGCATAGCCAATTATCTGTGCTTCTTTTGGAAGCGGTAATCGTAACACCCCGTCGTACAGCACATTCCATAATAGTGGGCCTAGTACGGATCCTTGTGGTACTCCACCTGTCACCATGTAGGTTTTTGGACCTGTATCGGTATCATACAGCAGTAGTCTGTCAGACAAATAGCTGCTAATTGTCCTTAGAAGATACCCCGGGGTGTTTCTTGCCTCTAATGCCCTCAGTATATGTGGCCAGGATGCAGAGTTAAAAACGTTCTTCACGTCAAGCGTGACCACAGCGCAGTATTTTTTATCTCCATGCATCCATCTGGTGTCCTCGATGGCCTTGGCAGCAATGCCCGTCACTTTTCCAACTGCGTCGAGAGTGGACCGATGTCTTCTGAATCCAAATTGGTTTTCAGATAAACCTGGAGACTCTTCTTCTAGGTGACGTTCTAGACGTGCGCAAATCAGTCTTTCCAGTATTTTGGCCATCGTGTCGATCATACAGAGTGGGCGATATGCACTCGGCTCTCCCGCTGGTTTGTTTGGCTTCTGAAGAATAACCAGCCTCTGTTTTTTCCAAATTTTTGGGAAAACTCCTTCTTTTAGGCATCGTGAGTAGAGTTCGGCGAAGGCCCTCCTGCAATGGTAGATTGCAATTTTCAGTACCTTGTTCGGGATGCCATCAAGTCCTGGTGCCTTTGAATTGCCAAATCTCTCCGCCACATCCATTACCTCCTTCTCGTCGACAATTGGAGATTCCATCACTGTTGGTATTGCTCTACTCGATTGGGGTTCTTGCGTTGGGAAAAGCGTTTTCACCACATTTTCTAAGAGGGTCGGACATGTTGGTGCTTGACTTTTACCCCCTCTGATTTTCTCCATCACTATTTTATACGCGTCACCCCACGGATTCTCGTCCACCTTTTCACATAATTCTTTAAAACTTGAGGACTTACTTCTTTTGATAGCTTAGTGTGCTGATTTCCTCGTTCCACCAGTATGCGGGCCTTTGGGTTATGTTGTGCTTTTTTCTACCCATAGCAGCATCACAGGCTTTACTTATGTGCTTCACTAGTTTTTCAGCCTGTCGGTCTATACTGATCGCATCATCTAAGTTCCCAACCAACATTAGTTTGAAAATTTCCTCATCTAGCGTTTCAACCTTCCATCCTTTTTTCTGCAATTTTTTAACGCTAGATCGGGTTTGTGATTGCTTGCGGATTTCCAGCATGATGGCCAGGTGATCGCTATGTGTGTAAAAGTCGCACACTTTCCAATTTGCTGATCGAACTAGCGTGCTGCTGGCGAAAGTAATATCTATTACCGATCCGCATCCATTCTATTTTACTATAGTATTTCTACCGCCGGTATTGAGTAGCACTGCGTCTAACATAGAAAACGCTTTGAGTAGAGCATTACCCCGCCTGTTTGTGCATATGCAACGCATGTTAGTGAAAGTAGACGTGTTTTTTAGTGGTCTAAAACATCAGAAAGAATTGGTGATTTTTAAAGTGGTAGCAGACTTGTTTTTGTGTGTTTTTGTTTGAGACTTACCGGGAGACTGGAACTGGACTTCTGATTGAGTGGATGCTAGTACCAAAAATTAGATAAGTACTTTGATTTGGTTTCAATAGAATCTATTTGGCACTTACCTGCCCCTTTTTTGATAATTTTATATACATAAAACAAAAATAAATAGGAATTTCCCCACATAACAGCGTATCAAAACGTGCACTTAATTCCTTTTTGCCGTTTTGACTTAGTCTATCAGCTGTTTTTTTGTTTTGTTTCTCCTTTTTCTCCTTCTTCGTTTTGCTTTGGTTACGGCATTGCCAACCATCAAAATATAAGTAAGGTTTATTAGGGCAAAGACTGAACGTACCCACTGACAGGTGTTCCCAACTATTCTCTGGCAGAATTATGGCCTCTGAGAACAGTTTTGGATGTACACTAGAGAATCCTTTTCGGAGGAACTCAAAAATTTTGAGAACGCCTCCAAAAGGCAAACCTGAAGGGGCCACCGCTGCTGGATTAGCAAAAATATGCGAAAATCCCGACCAAGCAGGCAAAGGTGGCAAATCTGAGCAGCTCCAAAATAATGGAAATAATGAAAATCCCAGTAATTTCTGCAAACTGGGTAAAAAAATCAAAGAGCTCGAAAGCATGATGTCTGGTCAGAGACATATTAACCAAGCTATGCGGGATCTGATAAGCTGTATCACAAGCTTGTATGACAAGGCAGAAAAGCAAGAGCACCCGTCGAAAAGAGTTATGGTAGGAAAAGCGTCGCAGGTATCTCCTATCAAAAGTGATAAAAATGCCCCAAAGAGACCTCGCGAGGTATTGGGATATTTGCCACCAACAAAGAAGCCGAAAAACATGAGTCATAAAGTGCAAGCAACATATAGTGAGGTCACTGAATGCATGCACAAAGACAGTGTGGGAGACAAGCGCGCTGGCGAGAAATGGGCAGACGTCGTAAGAAAGAAGAAACCGATCGAGAAGAAAATCAGATCGAAACCAGACGCTATAATCTTAACAAAAAAGGAGGGAGCGTCGTATGCGGATATTTTGAAAAAAATAAAATGCGACAGAGGCCTTGAAGAACTGGGTTCAAACGTGAGGTACATCAAAGGAGACCTGCTAATTGAACTAAAAAATCAAGCAGAAAAGAGAGCCGACACGTTCGAAAGTGCCCTAGAAGGAGTTATTGGTGAGATGGCCGTAATACAGCCAAAAACTCATAAAATTACCATTATGTGTAAAGACTTGGATGAGATAACCACCCCTGAAGAAATCTGTGAGGCATTATAAAAGGAGTGTGGGATCCAAAACCTGGGGAAGCAAAATATAAAAAATTTGCGGAAAACTCGAAGTGGCACTCAAATAGCTCTTATATGCCTACGAGCTGAGGATGCCAAAACTTTACTTAAGTGCGGTAAAGTAAAGATCGGGTGGTCTATTTGTCGTATCCGGGAATTTTCACCTATTACTCGTTGTTTTAGGTGCTTCCAACTAGGACATATAGCACCCAAATGTAGCAGCCCCATTGATAGGTCATCCCTTTGTACTCGTTGCGGAACCCCAGGTCACATGGCAAAGACATGCACGAATTCCCCGAGTTGTATGCTCTGCAAAGGGGAACACTATGTTCTGAGTACGGCCTGTCCTAAATACGCAGATATGTTAAAGTCAACGAAAAAATGAAGATACTGCAACTTAATCTCAATCATTGCGCTGCAGCACAAGACCTTCTAAAACAGACGGTGATAGAAGAAAACATATATGTCGCCATATTAAGCGAACAATATTCTCAACGTTCGGAAAGCACTTGGTGTAAAGATATAAGTGGCAAAGCAGCAATATGGACCTGCAAAGGACAAGCCTTCACATCTCGCTCCAATGAAACCCATAATGGCTTTACATGGGCGAATATACAAGGAATATTTTTGTAAGCTGCTATGCTCGTCCTAGTGCAACAATTAGCGAATTTGAAGATTTTCTCCTGGAGTTGTCTCTAGAAATCAGAAGCAAATCCCCAATAATAATAGCGGGAGATTTCAACGCATGGTCTACTGCTTGGGGTAGCAGAATTACAAACCATCGTGGTCGCCTCATTCTAGAATTTTTGAGTCAAACAAACCTTATGATTTTAAACAGTGGCACACAAAATACCTTTCAAAAGGGAAATAAAGGATCAGTAATAGACCTAATGTTTGCCAACGACGCGCTTAGCAGGCATACTAAATGGAAGGTGTCAGACTTGTATACAAATAGCGACCATATGGCTATAATTGCCGAAGTTTCGTTCTCACAGGAAACGGAACTCTGTCGTAGAAATACTTCTCGAAAACGAAGTTGGCGGCAAAAAGACTTTGATACCGACGTTTTTGAAAGTGTCTGGAGTGCGGCAAAGGCATCAGGCGAAGATGCCGCCCACTTAGTATCCGCTGTGCAAAAGGAGCTAGTTGCAGCATGCGATGCAACTATGCGCAGGACGAGACACAATATAAATAGGAAGCCGGTGTACTGGTGGAACGACGAAATCGCCAGGCTGAGGAAGCTCTGTCACTCAGCTAGACGCCGCCTACAGCGTAACCAGGGAGGTGATAACGAAATCAGACTCAGAGAATCATTTAAATATCAAAAAAGCTCCTGAAGTCAGCCATTATCCGTAGTAAGAGATCCTGTTTCGAAAAGCTCTGTGAAGAAGCGAACATAGACCCCTGGGGAACGGCATACAAAATTTGTATGTCGAAGTTTAAAAATAAGTCTCAGCAACCTAAGAACGCATCCTTTATGAAAAATGTTGTCGAAGCGTTATTTCCAACACATGCCTCAATTTCCTATATTAAACGAAACGAAGCTAAGGAGCCACCCCTATTAGTCACAGAAGACGAATTATTGGCTATTGCGAAAAAAATCAAAAACTCTAAAGCGCCCGGAATAGATGGTATACCAAATCGAATCTTAAAGAAGCCATAACTCTAAGGCCCAGCCTATTTGTTAATATGTACAATGCGTGTATATTAGAAGAGGTGGAGCGTCTGGTTCTACTCCCAAAGCCAAAAAAGCCACCAGAAGAACCTTCATCTTATCGACCTCTTTGCATGCTCGACACAATTGGGAAAGTGTACGAAAGCATTGTAAGAAACCGCTTGGAGTTAGCAATCCAAAAAGCCGGCGGATTATCAGAGAGACAATACGGCTTTATTAAAAAGAAGTCCACTATTGACGCATTAAGAGAAATAGTTGATACTGCAAAATGTGCAATACAAATACTGCGCGCTAATAACCCTGGATGTGAAGAATGCGTTCAACTCCGCAAAATGAGCAAATATAATAAAAGCTCTACACGATATAGATGCTCCTCATTATCTGATAAATATTATAATGACTTATTTCCAAAATAGGATATTGCTATACGAGACGGACGAGGGCACTCAGAGATACACTATCTCCAGTGGAGTACCGCAAGGCTCGGTTTTAGGCCCGTTGTTATGGAACCTAATGTACGACGGGGTGTTAAGAATACCGCAACCAAAAAATGTGAAAACAATCGCTTATGCGGATGACCTCGTAGTGGTAGCTGTAGCTAAACATCTGGATGACCTCCGGATCAAATGCAATGACAGCATAAATGTTCTGCGCCGATGGTTTACTACCAAGAGTCAAGAGCTGGCTGAGCAGAAAACAGAAGTCCTGCTCATAAGCTCAAGGAAAATTGAGGAGAAAATATCGCTGACCATAGGAGAATGTGAGATTACTTCACAGCCGCAGTTGAAGTATCTTGGGGTATTAGTGGACTCAAGACTCAAGTTCAAAGAACACTTAGAAAATGTGACAAGTAAAGCTAATAAAATATATAATGCGTTATCTAGAATGATGGCAAATAAAGGCTGTGTGCGTTCCAGCCGACGATGTTTAATAGCTAAGGCAATAAGTTCAGTGATCCTGTATGCGGCTCCAATATGGATACAGGCGCTAGAAACAAAATCATATGCTAGACCAATTAACACAGTGCATAGGCTTTCAGCAATACGAGTGATAAGTGCTTTCCGAACCATTTCAAATGACGCTGTTGAGGTATTAGCCAGTATGGCACCGATTGACATCCAGGGAGACGAATTCGCGCGAATATATAACTTATCAGAAACGTCTACCACAGCAAAAAGAGAAGAGAGAATAAAAAGCATTGCAATGTGGCAGCAGCGGTGGCAAACTTCATGCAAAGGACGGTGGACCTACCGACTGATTTCGGACATACACTCGTGGATAGGTAGGCAACATGGAGACCTGGATTTCCACCTTACCCAAATACTCAGTGGGCATGGTTGCTTCAGAAGCTATCTATTCAAATATCGTCATGACTTTAGTCAATACTGTCCGACGTGTACAGAGTGTATAGAAGACTCTGAACACGTGTTCTTTTATTGCCCTCGGTTTTCTAGTATAAGGGAAAAGCTGAAATCCACCACTGGAGGTAGTATCACGGTGGAAAATTTGACAGCACTTATGTGCGAGTCCTCTGTAAAGTGGAATGCTGTCAGCGAAGCGGCAAATCAAATTATGACAAAATTGAGACATTTAGAACAGATTAGGCGTCAGTCAGTCCGTGCAATAGAGGAGACTTAAACGTCTTCTTCTCTCCCATGAAGTAATACTTTGTCTAGTGGTCCCGTGGGAGAGACATGAGGTGGGAGTAGGTTAGGTTTAGCGGATTAAAGTCCCGCACTCCGGCTTTCGATGCTTCCTCCTACTATAAAAAAAAAAAAAGAAACCGCCTGTTTGTGTAGCTACTACCCCATTCAATTGCCCATGCGTTAAAATCGCCTGATATCACGTTTGGCGTAGTAGTGAGGGCGTCTCGGACAAGTTCATCTAGAATTCTTTCGTAATCTCCCAGCAGCACACTCGGAGGGATATAGCAGCTATAAAAATAGATGCCACCTATTTTCGCTCGCGTATAGTAAGATCTGCCAAAGAGCGGCTTATCTTGGAAGGCGTTGCCCCCACAGGCCCATATGGCAGCTTTGTTTTCCTTGTCAGAGATCCATGTGGCAGCGTTTATGTTTTTGTAGTGCTCACACACTATCGCCACCTCTACCTTTTCCTCGAAGATTGTTTGCTTCAGTAGATCTGGAGCAGCTTCACAATGATTTAGATTAATTTGGACAACTTTCATTTTATCTTTTTGCACGCCACTTGATATAGAGGACACTTTCAACTTCCTATCCGGTGACCTGTCTCCTTTTTCTCACTGCCTTTGCATGCTGCACACGACGGGCTTTTATCAAATTCCTTTGCGAAGTGCCCCTTTTCACCACACTTAGCACAACATTTGCTTCGATCATCCTCGCTCGTGCATGCCCTCGCCAGATGGCCATATTCCAGACACCTAAAACACTTTATGAGGTTCGGCCTTTCCCTTATTCTGCATACCGTCCATCCAATCTTGATCTTATGGGCGTCAACCAGCCGTTTTGAGTCCGCTGCGGGAAGGCTGATGACTGCCGTTTGCGTGCCCGCGTACGCCTGTTTCATGGTTTTGATCGCTTTTTCGTCAAAGGAATTTAGCTCTTTGATTTGTGATCGTATTGCCACTGCTATGTCTTCTTTAGTGGTTATTTCGTCCAAGTCTCGGATCTCCACTGATACTTCGTGGGTTAGAGTTCTTATTTGCGCCTGGTCGCCCAGAACCTTGCATATCTCCTTTTCATATGCTCCTGTGTTCATCTGGGCCTTCTTCATTTCTAGAGGTATTTCGCCTTTTGCCGTCTTCCGGATCCTCGAGACGTTTTCTCCAAGCTCTTTCAGAGCATCTTCCTTTTTCAAGGCTCTAAGCATATCGCTGTACGACATGTTACCTGTGCGCGCAATGACAATTGCATCGGGCCTCGGACGTGGAGCAGAAACCGTCTTCTTATTCTTGTTTTGTGTTTTTTTTTGTTTCACCTGTGTCCATTCATTTCCCTGTTCCTCTGCCTTCCGTTCTTTCCTCTTGACTGGCTTTCTTTTTTGGCGGGGTCTTTCGCGTTTGCTGCTCGTCCTCACGGCGCCTTTTTGGAGTTGAATCCACTCCTGTGTGCCTCAAAGGAACATTTCGCCCGGTTGCTTTAATTTTGTTATACTCGCTTTGGGCGCGTTCATGGAGCTTTGTGACAGAAGTTAGCAGATCCCGGATCTGATTGTTGATCGATCGCTGAGGCAGTTTTATTGCTTCCGTTAGCCTCTTGATCGTATCTCCTAATTCAACCATAATGTCCCCTTCTGGTTGCGTTAGTTCCGCTCGAAGCGTGCTGTCTTGCAGCGCTGGTGGCGACGATCTCGCTCTTTCAGGCCTTTCAACGGTGAGCCCCTGTTTCGGTGATCGCATCAATCTTGGTGCGCGTCTAAAGGGATCTGCTCCGCCGCAAAAACTACTCGGCGTTCTCCTGGATTGTTCCGCTTCTGGTGTGTTACTGACAGGGCTTTGAGTGCCGCAGCTCATCAAGCAGTCTTGTACACTGCTGCTTTTGTTTTTGTTTTCTTTATTTAAAAAATTCTCCATTCGTTTGTTTTTTTTAGGGGGGCGGGCCGAAATCGACAGGAACGGGTGTACCCTCGGAAAACCATGCTCCTACCCCAGTTCCCTGAGGCCTGTCCTTCGCTTTACCAGTCCCGGAAAACACGGACGGACCGGCGCTCGCCCGGGCAACGCAGGCTACTACCCCTGCGCCCAATGCACACTCCCTGACCAGGAACCGAAGTGGCTGTTTACTGATACACCACGCAGCTGACACCTCGGCAGAGCAGGCTCACTTCACCTTTTTCATCCTACCAGCGGAAGACATCGCTGTCAGGATAACCAAGGACTCCCAGTGCGCCGCGCTGTGTACCGGTTAAGTTGTAATATCAGCCGCACCTAACATGGTGAACAGACGCTGACCACGAAGCCACCCATTATGGGTCCGTAATTGTGTGGGTCCTGTGGAATGTGGGGTCTGTGTGTGTGGTGTATTGGTGTAGTGGCATTAGGAGTGGGGCGGCTTATCTCATTTAGCCATCCCGGCTCCCCTAGGCGAATATTCAGCCTAGCAATCTCTGCAATTGCTGGAGTGTTGCCACTACGTTGCTTAGTCCAGTAACGGGGCGATGCTGTGGTGCTT
Source organism: Bactrocera neohumeralis (assembly GCF_024586455.1). Classification (NCBI taxonomy): domain Eukaryota; kingdom Metazoa; phylum Arthropoda; class Insecta; order Diptera; family Tephritidae; genus Bactrocera; species Bactrocera neohumeralis. The sequence continues at coordinate 34,201,456 of NW_026089622.1, forward strand.
TTGGACGACGCCTGGTTGGTGCAACGTGGTGCGAACGCCATTGATGGGGCGCAGGCCGGGCTGCAGTAGCTCGGCGTCGTACCGTCCTGTCTCCTTGCGTTGATCTACCCGTGCTTGGGGCAGCTGGCCGACCTGCATCGCGTCGTGGGGTCCTGTGCAGCAGCGTGTGATGTGGTCTGCCACACGTGTGGCATAAATCTGCAGAAACACACTCCTGGGTCCCATGCGTGTGCGACAGGCAGTTGAGGCAGTGCTTATGTGCCTGGGCCACACGCTGTCGTTGTGTCGGTGTTATCTCCTTAAAGAGCCCACAATGCTGGAGTCGATGTTTCCGGCAACATTACGGGCATCGGATGCGACGCGTCTCGACTGGAGCGGATGGCGTTGATGGGGCTGCTCGTGAGCCACTACCAGAAGTGGCAGTCGATACAGTCGCATTGGTTGGGCGAAGTGGAGGAGTAGGCCCAGTACGTGCCCCGTTGGTTGCCGACTGAACAGTTGGTGTTGGGATTGTAGGCATGTCCACGTCCATCTTGATCTCTGTAAGAAATTGTATTTAAATACACATGTAAATAGAATGTGTGATTGTGCCACGTTATGTGGTATGACTGGGTCGTCGTATTTACCGACCATTTTTGTTGTTATTGTTAACGGTTGGTTGCGGGTTGCGATTTTATTGATTTACTTTCATTTGTGTTACGGCATTATGTTCGAATTGTTTAGTATCGGATTTTCGTTATTATCCGCGGTTGGTAGAAAGCATAATTTAACCAGCAGTCTGGTGAGTATTCCGCTTTGAGTACGGAGATCAACGACGCGGATGTGACCGTCTGAGCCATAATGGAGCTTTTCTATACGGCCAAGTCGCCACTCGGTAGGTGGGAGACAATCGTCGTTAATAAGTACACAATCTCCAAGCTTTGGCGCATTTTCTGATGTTTTCCATCGATACCTCTTGTGGAGGTCCTTTAAATAGTCTTCTTTCCATCTGCGACTGAAATTATGATGGAGAATTTTAATTCTTCTCCCAACGATTTAATAAGGATAGCGACTACACGCCTGACTCAGGTGTGGCCAGAATGGGTGCTCCTTTGAGAAAGTGCCCTGGTGTTAGGGCTGTGAGATCTGAGGGATCTTGCGAGAGTGTTGCTAGTGGCCGTGAATTGAGAACGGCTTCAAAACGAATAAATAGAGTTGTAAATTCTTCGTAATTAAATTTGTAGTTTCCAGCTATCTTTTTTAAGTGGGATTTGAAGCTTTTTACAGCTGATTCCCATAAACCACCCATATGAGGAGCCCTTGGGGGGATGAATTGCCAATTAATGGCTTGGGGGGCGTACTTTTGTACAATCTCAGGGGAGACTTGTTTAATAAAGTCCACAAACTCCGATAAAGGTTTTTTCATTGTCGCTCATAAGTTTGGACGGAAAACCGCGTCGTCCGACGAAGCGAGCAAATGCCGCGAGAAAGGCCTCTTTTGTCAGATTAGTACATAGCTCGAGGAGCACTGCTTTTGTCGTAAAACAGACAAAGACAGCCACGTAGCCTTTTATTAGGGTAGGAGACCTTAGCCTTGCTAACTCAAGCCGTCCATTAGCACGAAGCAGACCTTTCGTATCCAGAAATGGATTTAGTACTAAGAGTGAGCTCTTTTTGTTAATCGGTTTCGATTCTCTTAGTAGTGAAATCTCGCAGCTGAAGTGGCGCGACTGAGTATAAGTGATAAGAGCGACCTTTGCCTTTTATAGGTCTAGGTGCGTCAATGTATCGCCTTGGGGATATACTATGCGTATTCCCTTAATTCTAAGTTTGAGTCGCTCTATGAAGTTGAGCACGTAAGCGATTACCCTGAGGGCTCGAGGGTATGATGAAAATCGCTCAAGGATGTCGGTATCATCCAATGTCGTGTGAAAGGAGTCGATTTTTCGACTTTCGGGTGCAATTATATTGCGTATGGGCGATCGTGGCCAAGAATCGGGGGATTCTATTAACCATCGAGGGCCATTCCACCAAAGAATGGTGGTTGCAAGGTGCAGAGGCTTGCACCCCCTTGTACCTAGGTCCGCAGGATTGTCAGCACTGGCCACGTGTCGCCAAGTGGGTGATCCCACTAGGTCAAGGATTTGAGACGTTCGATTGGAAATATACGTCTTCCATGCATGTGGAGGTTTTTCTAACCGGGCTAATACAATTTCAGAATCAGACCAGAGATACAATTTATATTTGGTCATATTTAGATGCGTTTGCACCATGAATACTACTTTGGCTAGTAGTAGCGCAACACATAGTTCCAGTCGTGGCAGACTTATTGTTTTTAGCGGAGCCACCTTTGCTTTGGCTACCAGTAGGTGACTGGTGGTCGCTGTGTCAGATTGTGTGCGCACATAGATGGTGGCACAATATGCCTTTTCAGAGGCATCACAGAAGCCATGTAGTTCGACTTTGTGCTCTGGGGCATAATTTATCCCTCGTGGGATTTGTATCTGTGAGATATCATTCAGATTACCCGCGAACTAGGACCAATTTTCTAAACGAAGTGGTTTCACTTGTTCATCCCAGTCAGTTCCGTCTAGCCACAATTCTTGTATTAGAATTTTTGCTTGTATCATTATTGGCGAAAGCCATCCTGCGGGGTCGAAAAGTTTTGCCACGGAGGATAAAATTTGCCTCTTAGTTATAGCTGATAGTGCGGATTTAGGAATGTCCTTTAAAATATTAGGGTGGTTCTTCTTCTTCTTCTTAATTGGCGTAGAAACCGCTTAAGCGATTATAGCCGAGTTAACAACAGCGCGCCAGTCGTTTCTTCTTTTCGCTACGTGGCGCCAATTGGATATTCCAAGCGAAGCCAGGTCCTTCTCCACTTGGTTTTTCCAACGGAGTGGAGGTCTTCCTCTTCCTCTGCTTCCCCCGGCGGGTACTGCGTCGAATACTTTCTGAGCTGGAGTGTTTTCATCCATCCGGACAACATGACCTAGCCAGCGTAGCCGCTGTCTTTTAATTCGCTGAACTATGTCGATGTCGTCGTATATCTCGTACAGCTCATCGTTCCATCGAATGCGGTATTCGCCGTGGCTAACGCGCAAAGGACCATAAATCTTTCGCAGAACTTTTCTCTCGAAAACTCGCAGCGTCGACTCATCCGTTGTTGACATCGTCCAAGACTCTGCACCATACAGCAGGACGGGAATTATGAGTGACTTATAGAGTTTGGTTTTTGTTTGTCGAGAGAGGACTTTGCTTCTCAATTGCCTACTCAGTCCGAAGTAGCACCTGTTGGCAAGAGTTATCCTGCGTTGGATTTCTAGGCTGACATTGTTGGTGGTGTTTACACTGGTTCCAAGATAGACGAAATTATCTACGACTTCAAAGTTATGACTGTCAACAGTGACGTGAGAGCCAAGTCGCGAATGCGACGACTGTTTGTTTGATGACAGGAGATATTTCGTCTTGCCCTCGTTCACTGCCAGACCCATTTTCTGTGCTTCCTTGTCCAGCCTGGAGAAAGCAGAACTAACGGCGCGGGTATTGAGGCCGATGATATCAATATCATCGGCATACGCCAACAGCTGTACACTCTTATAGAAGATGGTACCTTCTCTATTTAGTTCTGCGGCTCGAACTATTTTCTCCAAAAGCAGGTTGAAAAAGTCGCACGATAGGGAATCGCCTTGTCTGAAACCTCGTTTGGTATCGAACGGCTCGGAGAGGTCCTTCCCGATCCTGACGGAGCTTTTGGTGTTACTCAACGTCAGTTTACACAGCCGTATTAGTTTTGCGGGGATACCAAATTCAGACATCGCGGCATAAAGGCAGCTCCTTTTCGTGCTGTCGAAAGCAGCTTTGAAATCGACGAAGAGGTGGTGTGTGTCGATTCTCCTTTCACGGGTCTTTTCCAAGATTTGGCGCATGATGAATATCTGGTCGGTTGTTGATTTGCCAGGTCTAAAGCCACACTGATAAGGTCCAATCAGTTTGTTGACGGTGGGCTTTAATCTTTCACACAATACGCTCGATAGAACCTTATATGCGATGTTGAGGAGGCTAATCCCACGGTAGTTGGCGCAGATTGTGGGGTCTCCTTTTTTATGGATTGGGCATAGCACACTTAAATTCCAATCGTTGGGCATGCTTTCGTCCGACCATATTTTACAAAGAAGCTGATGCATGCTCCTTATCAGTTCTTCGCAGCCGTGTTTGAATAGCTCGGCCGGCAATCCGTCGGCCCCTGCCGCTTTGTTGTTCTTCAGGCGGGCAATTGCTATTCGAACTTCTTCATGGTCGGGTAATGGAACGTCTGCTCCATCGTCATCGATTGGGGAATCGGGTTCTCCTTCTCCTGGTGTTGTGCGTTCACTGCCATTCAGCAGGCTGGAGAAGTGTTCCCTCCATAATTTAAGTATGCTCTGGGCATCAGTGACTAGATCACCTTTGGGGGTTCTACAGGAATACGCTCCGGTCTTGAAACCTTCCGTAAGCCGCCGCATTTTTTCGTAGAATTTTCGAGCATTACCCCTGTCGGCCAGCTTATCAAGCTCTTCGTACTCACGCATTTCAGCCTCTTTCTTCTTCTGTCTACAAATGCGTCTCGCTTCCCTCTTCAACTCTCGGTATCTATCCCATCCCGCACGTGTAGTGGTCGATCGTAACGTTGCGAGGTAGGCAGCCTGTTTTCTCTCCACTGCGACACGGCACTCCTCGTCGTACCAGCTGATCTTTTGCACTTTCCGAAAACCAATGGTTTCGGTTGCAGCTGTACGTAAGGAGTTTGAGATGCCGTCCCACAGTTCCTTTATACCGAGTTGTTGACGAGTGCTCTCAGAGAGCAGGAGTGCAAGCCGAGTAGAAAATCGTTCGGCTGTCTGTTGTGATTGCAGCTTCTCGACGTCGAACCTTCCTTGTGTTTGGTGGCGCGCGTTTTTTGCTGCACAGAGGCGGGTGCGAATCTTAGCTGCAACAAGATAGTGGTCCGAGTCGATGTTAGGACCTCGGAGCGCACGCACATCTAAAACACTGGAGACGTGTCTTCCGTCTGTCACAACATGATCGATCTGGTTGGTAGTTTTTCGATCCGGAGACAGCCAGGTAGCTTGATGAATCTTCTTATGCTGGAATCTAGTACTACAGATAACCATATTTCGGGCCCCGACGAAGTCAATCAGCCTCAACCCACTTGGGGATGTTTCGTCGTGGAGGCTGAATTTACCGACCGTAGTGCCAAATATACCTTCTTTGCCCACCCTGGCGTTAAAGTCGCCAAGCACCTTTTTGACATCGTGGCGGGGGCAGCTCTCATAAGCGCGCTCCAAGCGCTCATAGAAGGCATCTTTGGTCACATCGTCCTTCTCTTCCGTCGGGGCGTGGGCGCAAATCAGCGATATGTTGAAGAACCTCGCTTTGATGCGGATTGTGGCTAGACGTTCATTCACGGCAGTGAATGATAGTACTCGGCGACGGAGTCTCTCTCCCACCACGAATCCTACACCAAACTTGCGCTCCTTTATATGGCCACTGTAGTAAATGTCACAAGGACCTACTCGTCTCTGTCCTTGTCCCGTCCATCGCATTTCTTGGACGGCGGTGATGTCAGCCATTGTCTTTACGAGGACATCAACCAGCTGGGCAGCGGCACCTTCCCAATTAAGGGACCGGACATTCCAGGTGCATGCCCTCAATTCGTAGTCCTTATTTCGTTTGCCATGGTCGTCATCAAAAGGGGGGCCTCTCATCCGAGGCTGGTTGTAGCTCTTCACTGGGGTGTTTTTTACGTGGCGGGTCCCAAACCCAGCGCACAACCCTTGTAGGGAATGTTTCGCCTTCTCACTTTAGCTCGCCTTCGAACGGATGTTCTTAGGCTACCCAGAGGATACTTGGTCAAAGACCGGAAGTAGTGAGCTGCTTGAGCCATGTGTAAAAGAATCGTTTCTGGCCACTCCCAAGTGAATGGCGATCAGAGAACTTTCCTCACTTGCGTGAACTTCTACACATGACTCCATCCTCCTTAGGGTGGTTCGCCGTTATCTTTTTCAACGGAAACCCTGCTGTATTGAGCGCTTGTGTCACTTGTGCTAGTGACTCGTATGCCTGTGGAAGATTGTGGCTTCCAGACAGAATGTCGTCTACATACGTTTGTGTTTTCAACACTTCTGTTGGCAGAGGAAATTCTGACTTTGTGCCTTCTGCCAGTTCGTGGAGTGTACGAATGGCGAGGTATGGGGCACAGTTTACGCCAAAGGTAACTGTTTTTAATTTAAAGTCGCGTAGTGGACTATTGGGAGATTTTCGGAATATAAGTCGCTGAAAATCTTGATCATCATTATGTACGACTATTTGTCGATACATTTTCTCAACATCCCCATTGAAAACGTATTTGTATATACGCCAATTTAATATCAGAAGCATTAAATCTGGTTGAAGCGTGGGTCCCGTAAATAAAATGTCATTTAGGGAATTTCCCGAACTTGATGATTTTGATGCATTAAAGACAACTCTTACCTTTGTGGTTTTTTTGTCTGGCTTTATTACTGCATGATGTCGCAGGTAAAAAGAATTGTATTTACCTTTTATAATTTTTTTGCCAGGGATGACTTCCTCCATATGGTTGGTTTTAGCTCGCCTTTTTTAAGTAGGTTTTTTCCATACTTAAAAACTTTTGGATAGCAGAGGTACGAGAATGACCTAAGGCGAGTGTGTGGGGAAATTCTGGCTTTAGTGGTAGTCGTATGACGTATCGGCCATTATCTAATCGAGTAGTTGTGGATTTGTAAAAATCCTCACAATATCGATCTTCTGGGGTTGTGATTGATATGGGGGGAAGTTCTTCGAACTCCCAAAATTTCTTCAGTTGAGTATTGAGGTACTCGTTCGAGATTTCCTCAACTTGAGTTGTCATTGTTGTGACTGGTTCCGCAACAAGTCCGCTTAGGACCCATCCGAAAATGGTATTTTGCGCCAGAAGTGATTTGTAATTTTCTAACACCTTCGAGAATAATTTGTGGTATGAGATCGCCTAAGGTGTGAAACCTTTGCTAATGCTTGCAATTTATTTGATAGCTTGGAAGCATGTTTGTTAGTTGCGGTAAGACAATAACTTCTGCTTGTATGCGCTTATCCGCTTGGGGGGAAAGGAGGGTAATGGGGCAGATTTTGTTTGAGTTTTGTACTACTCTTCCGCCCATTCCCGTAATTTCAAAATTAGCTATTTTTGTTGGCAGTTGTAGCCTACTTTGTGCCCTTGACGCTATAAAAGATCGTTGAGATCCTTGGTCTATTAAGGCCCAAAGTTTAAACAGTTCTCCTCGGTCCTCGATGGAGACCACTGCTGTGGCTACTAATACACAGCTTTGGTTTTCGCTGTGTAGCGTCTGAGTTTTTAAAGCTTTTGAGCAGCATGGTGCTTCTTGGCAATTTTCTGAATTTTGTAAGCCGGGATTTGCTGTTGCAACTAATCCCGCAGCTCTTTTAACATTAGCGTTATTTTGAGCGTAGCTGGAAAAATTTGCAATGTGAAGCATTGAGTTATGTCGTTTATGGCAATAAACGCAATTAAATTTGCTTTCGCAATCTTTGAGCGCATGCGCATGAGACAAACAGTAGGTACAAAGTTTTTTTGTTCTTACGAAATTGTTTCTTTCGTTAATGTTTAGTTTTTTAAATTTCTCGCAAGATTTCAGCCTGTGCCTCCTCCTTTACGCAGTTCGCATGACGTTTGTTTATTTTGTCAGATGTGAACGCTTGTGTTTTGAAAAAACTTCGATTTAAGTTGTTGTTGTTACTCGCTTGGGGTCTAATGAAGCTTCGATTTAGGTCGTGTTGAACGTTTTTAGTTATGACCATTTTTTTATCTACCCTTTCTGCAATTTCGTATTGGGTAGTTAAGAAATCGTTCATTTGTTGCCACGTTGGGCACTTTTTTCGTGATGAGAGCGATTGCTCCCACAAAAGTAACGATTTTTCTGGCAATGCGGATATTTACCAGAATGGGGTCCCAATTGTCTGTGGGAATATTCTGTGTTGCTAGAACCGACAAGCAATTTGAAACAGTGGATTGAAGTTTTATAAATTCTTCACTTGTTTCTTTCTGAATGTTTGGTAAATTCATTAATATTGTGACTTGTTTGTCGACTAATATTCTTTCGTTCTCGTAACGAGCTTATAGAGCTTCCCAAGCATAATTGAAATTTTCGTCATTAAGAGCGAACTGTTTGACTATTACGCCTGCTTGACCTTTTGTCTTGTATCCGGAGGTGATACAATTTTTGTGCTTGGGATAATTTAGGATGGTTTATGTACACGGCCGTAAACATGTCCCGGACGGACGGCCATTGTTCATAACCTCCATGAAATATTTCTGTATCGCATGATGGCACTTTAAGGTGAATGCCTGAACTCGCCTCTTGGCTTTGAATTTGTGGCAGCTCTACTCTCGGTTGTGGAGTAAGTGCAATTGCTTTAATTAATCTCAATTGATCGGAGATCACAGCGCTCGTTTCCTCGTACTGGTCTAAACAGTGTTCATATTTGGAGTATGCTAACGATTTGAAATTTTCAGGAAGATCTGATTCGTCAGATTCTACAATTGCGTCATACGCAGCTTGGAGACGTGTCCAGAAATTGCTTAGATTTTCTTTTTTGATTTCTAATACCGATTCAGAATTGTCTTGAATCGGTGAAGATTAAAACCGAGTGCAGTATCGAATTAGACTGTCACTCTCAGCAATAAACTTAGTATATGAAATATCTTTCATCTTTTTTTGTTTTGTAGCACCTTGCTTTGAGCGTGTAGCATCAGCAGGTGTACATGGGCTCTTTTCTTATGAAATAATTTTTTGTACTTTTAAATATTGTATTGATTTAGATTCCTTAGAATCTCCGTTCATTTAGATAATATGATAAAATTGACAATATGAGAAAAAAAAATTCTCTTAGTGTACTTGTGATAATAATAAGTACGCGTGAAATCTTTAAGATAAAAAGTTTTTTTTTTGTTGTATACGCAATGTATCAAATAACGAACGCGTATTTTGTTTTATTTATTCCCGGTGCTTTTGTCTTTAGCTATTAGTTTGTTCTTGTTTTTGTGTTTTATTTTATTTAATGTTTCGTACTCGTTAGTAAATACTTGCGTATACGAGCGATAATGTAAAATGAGAAAAAGGTTGATGACCTTTGTATATGAGTTTGCGCAATATGTGCGTGTTTATGTGCATACGCAAGATGCTAAAAAATTTTTTTTTTGTTTTGTTTGCAATCCTGTTTGCTTGTGCTTTGACAAGAACAAGGGGTATTGCTGGACAGGTGCCGATTTGGTCTTTGAATATAAGTATGTGTGTGTGAACACTTGAAAATGGCGATACGTATGTATTTGCTTTTTCTTTCTACCAACCTTAAAACTTTTTGTTTTATTTTAAACGTATTTTTTTTTGTTTTTTAATTAGCAAATTTTAAAATTTGTAATAAATTAAAATTTTGAATTTACCGCTTTATTTTTCCGGAATTTCGTAAAATGTGTGAAATTTTACTTTAATTTTGTACACTATGTACGTTGTATATACCGGCATAGGCAAATTGTATGCCGTATGTATGTATGTATATAATATATGCCGTACGGATAACGCGGGAATAGAGAATCGGTGAAGTGCAGGTATGCACTTTTGGTTAATATGTAAAAATTTTAGTTAGGCTGTTTATACATACATGTGGGTGTATGTCGCATTCACTTTGTTTCTCACTTTGCTTCGGAATGTAAGGTATGTACAACATAAAAAATAAAACAATGCGTTTTTATAAGCAGCACTATGTGCTTCTGTTGAGCTTTATTACAAAACTGACTACACTTAACTTTAAGGTTTATAATCTAACCTATGCTTGAGCCGGCCTACGTGACCAAAGATGCTTGGTCAGCTAAAAGGGTTTGCGCGTGTAGCGCTCACCTGCAGCTATTTGGTTTTGGGGAAGAAGACATGGTTGCGCGTGTTTCGCTCACTTAAGAATTTAGCGGATGCGCGTTTAGCGCAGTTGCACTTTTGGTTGTAATAGGACTCCAAAGTATGCAAACGGTTTGTATGTTTCTAGCATATAATGTGGGAAAGGAATTTATGTAGAAGTTCATAAAATATTGTGTTAACTCCTTCCTCCGAAATATCAAGCGTCCCCGCTTCATTAATTAAAAAAATGGGATGTCGTTAAGACTTCTATGCTGCGTCCTTTTAATTACTGGCATTTGAAATGATTCCGGTTTGCTAATAATTATTTCAGGCTTTACGCGCTTTTTGCATCTGAAAATTGCAATTATGGTAAGTACTAGGGCTTATAGCCCAAAATGAGTGAATAAACTGGATTTCACTAAAAGATTCAGAGAACTTATTTTTTTAATGTTTTTTATATTAAGCTCTTTCATAAGTTTTAAGGATAGAACTTCCTCGAACTCTGAATTTGAGTTTGAATGTTGGATTAAAGCAGGCAGTGGTCTCAAGCTATGTTGTTCTAAAGTTGTAAAATTCATGTTATTTATTCTTATAGTTTCATTAAAGATTCTTATCAAATATGATCCTCTTAATTTTCTAGTATTATTATTTGCAGTAATATTTCCTTCGAAATTATTTAAAAGTATTAATCCATTATTTATTTCTACAATATTTTTAACATGTTCCGTATTTTTTACGGTGCACTTATATGGTTTATTCCTTATTAAATTTTTTATACAATTTTCGTTTTCCAAATTAACAATTTGGGTTTGTTTGCAAATTTGTATTTCATTTATTATTTTACAATCTTTTTCTATACCATAATATTCTTCATTACATTTCAGTATTTTTTCAAAATTTATCTTTAAAATAGTTTCGTTTTTACTTAAAGGCTTAATTATAATAGATTTGCAAATTTCTTTACCGATTTTCGGTATTTTTATCATATAAATTAGTAAGTTTTGTTTTACAGCAATTTGAACATCTGCAAAATTCAGAGATTCTTCTAACGAACCAAATTGCAGATTCTCTTCGATAAAAATTTTATTTATTCTATGCGCTTCTTGATTGTTAATAATAACTGAGTTAATAATGTTCGCTTTAGTTAAATGAATTGCTCTTTTAATATTTTCTAATTCAATTTTAAATTTATATTGAAGTATTAGGGCGGTTTGAAATTCGTTACTACTTCGTAGAGACTTTATTATTGAGTTGCTAATTTCTGTTATATTGTTTATTCTTTCTAAAATGTTTTTGTTGATTATTAATTGTTGGTTGTTATTCTCGATTACTTCTTTAAATTTGCTGTTGATGGCTATTAAATCGTCATGGTCGGGGTTGCCAGCTATCCATTTCCAGGCTGATCCTATGTAGTCTAGTGATCTTTTGTTTTTGTATTTAGGTAAAATGTTATTAATTGTTATGTTGATATTACTGATTTCGTCTGTTATAAATGGGTAAAGAGGGTTGTTAGCTGGAATGTTTCGTATGAAGTTTCTGTTCAGTTCCCGTAATATTGTAGAGTATTCTGTTATGTTTGTCATGTGGATAATCCGGTATGTTCCTGTTTGAATTTTGCCAATTCCTTCCTCCATAATGACGATTTCTGACTGAGTGTAATCTAACACCTCAACCGAACCATCGCTTAAAATAAAGTTCAGGAAAAAGAGAGATCTAAAAATAATAAAAATGTTCTGAGATAGTTTCGTATGCGGTCCTTGTGAACTATTTTGCCTGATTCTGTTTTTACAGTGGAATGTCTGTTTTCCTTAACTATTTCCTCTTTGTACCTTTTTGAAAGTTTTGTTCCTAATCTTTTATTCTGTTTAACAAAAATTTTGTCTCCTGTTCTATAGTCAATAGTTTCCTTTCTATATTTGTTATGATATTGCAGGTCCTTTTCCTGTTTCTCTTTTAATTTTTCTAGAACCTTTTTCATAGTTTCTTCTCTGTTAGTGGCATTTGAGGTAGGTCTACCGAAGAATATGTCAACGGGTTTTTTTCCTGTAACAGAATGAACAGAATGGTTGTATTCGTTTACAGACCATTCCATTAATTCGTCGAAATTTTTATCAGAGTGTTCCTGTTTTAAGCATCTCATAATTTCTGATATTGTTGAATGGAACCGTTCTATTTGTCCATTCACCTCGCTTTTATAGGGTGGTGCAGTGAATATTTTTATATTGAATTCGTTTTCTAACATGAATTTTATTGGTTGAGAATTAAATGTCCTTTCGTTATCGAAAACTATAGCCTTCGGAATTCCAAAATAAAATATTATTTCTCTTAAGGGTTTTTTTATACTGTCTATACTTTTCCCGTCTATTTTCTTTATAATGGCTAATTTGGAAAACTTGTCAATAGAAGTCAGTACTTTATGTTTGTCTGTTGAGAAAATGTCTATGCGAATAGTATGCCCTGAATATTCTGGTAAGGGTGTAGCTCCTAATTTTACATTGTTTGGGTGGCGATCATATTTATTTTCTTTACAAAATTTGCATAATTATGTTATTTTTTATATTTTTTCGACATAGCGGGGAAATAATATTTTTCCAAAATCTGTAGCTTATTTTCTTTTTCGTTTCTGTGAGCACGATTATGTTCCTCGATTATTATTTTATCTTGGGCCTCGGTCTGAGTAATATCTTCAACTACTATTTGTGTGCCTTCCATCTCTTCATTTTTGCATTTTTCCGTATAGGAAGCATTTCAGGGACTGTAGTGCCCAAATTATTGCCAACATTTCTTTTTCATTGGCGGCAAAAGTTTCCTCTGCTCTGCTTAGAGTTCTTGACAGAAAGGATATTGGCCTACCGTCTTGGGAAAGTACGGCTCCTAGAGCGTAATTTGAAGCATCCGTGGTAAGCTCAAAAGCTTTTTCGAAATCTGGATAGTGAAGTATAACATCGTCTGACGTCAAGCAATTTTTCAGGTCTTTAAAAGCTTCTACTTGTTGTGCTGTTAGATTTAAAAGTGTCCTTTTAGACTGATTCTTGGAAACTCTTCCAAGCTCTCCTCTCAGTATTTCAGTCAGGGGTTTTGCAATTTGTGCGTACGCCTTTATAAATCTGCGATAATGTCCGGTCATTCCTAAAAAAGAGCGTAAATCATGGACAGTTTTGGGCCGTGGAAAATTTATTATAGCTTCTATCTTTTTTTGTGTAGTGCGAATTCCATTTTGGCCAACTATTATACCGAGGAACTCGATTTCCTTTTTGATAAATTCACGTTTATCGAACTGTACCTTTAAATGCGCTTTTTCGAGAGTGTCAAATATAATTGCAAGATTTCTAAAATGATCTTCTTTACTTTTGCTAAAGATAATTATGTCGTCAACATAAACGTAGCACCGAACGCCGATGTGTTTCCGTAGCACATCATCCAAAGTGCGTTGGAAAATGGCAGGCGCATTTCTTAAGCCGAATGGAAGTCGAGTAAATTCGAATTTCCCATTGGCAATAGAGAAGGCGGTCTTCTCAATATCTGCTTCGTTGAGAGCAGTCTGATGGAATCCACTCTTAAGGTCAATTGTAGAAAAATACTTATTTGATCCTAGATTAGTTAGAATAGTGGTAATATCTGGAATGGGATATTTATCTGGTATGGTATCCTCGTTCAATTTACGATAGTCGATAACCATACGAAATTTTTTAATCCTGAGGCGTCTTCTTTCTTCGGTACGACCCATACCGGAGAATTGTAGGGAGATTTCGATGGTCGAATAATGCCATCTTTAAGTAATTCCTCAATTTGTTTGTCTATTTCTTTTTTAAAGGCATTGGATAGGGGTAAGTTTTGGAATATATTGGTCTATCGCTTTTAGTCCTAATTTCGGCTTTAACGTTCGTGACATATGTTAATTTTTTATCTGGTTCAGCAAATAATGTTGGGCAAGAGTTAAAGAGTTGTTTTAATCTTTCGTTATCTTCGGGACTCAAATGATTTAGCCTTAATGTAGTGTGTGCAATAGAGTTAATTGCTAACTGGTGGATGGGGTATTCATATTTATTGAGTAATGTAAAATAGTTCTCCTTAGTAAAAATTACTGCGTTTAAACTTTTCATTGTATCGTTACCTATTATGGCATCAAAGGTTCTTAACTTGGGCAAAATGTGAAATTTTAATTTACCTACTTCATCACCGAAAACACTGATATTAGCATGATGAGTAATTTTGACAGGTCCACCAACAGAATTTGCAATGAAGGGTTTGTTCGGAATGGGGTTCCTAATATAAGTTGGACTAATATAATTTTTGTTCGATCCGGTATCTAATAAAAATTTTAGTTCATTGAAATTTTTCATTTTGAAACGATAGTATGGCAATGAGGAGTTTAGTTTAAAAAATTGATATTGTCACTAGGGGTTGCTTCGATCTCTTCTTGTTCTTCGTTGTATTCGGGTTGGTAGTCCTGTGAAGACTCGTAGTACCCTTCAGGATATTCTAATATTTCATTATTGTATTCTATTGGATCAGTTTCTGTAACTTCAGTATTGTAGATCCGTTGCATTTTATTAGGAGTCTGTATTATCTGTGATGGTGGTCTCTTACTAGCTTGATTATTATTAGCCTGCGCTGGTCCATTACTAAATGCTTGTGGTTTGTTACTGAATGTTTGCTGCCTATTATAAAATGTTTGATTTTGTTGATACTGAGGCCTATTCTGATAATTTATTTGCTTCGTTTGAACAGAGCGATCAACTTCCATTGGTGTAGGAGGTTTTGGAGGAAGAGGTGGTCTAAAGTTTGGTTGCACTGTGACGTAGTGTCGGTTTTGTCCGTACTGTTGATACGAATTTGGTCTAAGGGATTGGTTGTGAACATTTGTAAGTTCTGGGTAAAAGGGTCTTACTTGGGGTTTGAATGAGTATGACCTTGGTTGATTGTGGCTAATGGGTTGATTGTGGCTAATAGGTTTGGTATTGGTCGGCAAGCGACTGATACTATTTGTATGGTTCGTCCTGTAATTCATGTTGCCTAATTTGAGACACATATTGAGAGCCTGTGGTAAACTGGTTGGTTCCTTTACACTTAACAGACTGGGTAAGTTACCGTTCAGACCTCTTATAAATGTGTCGAGTGCCTTTTCTCTATATGTCGTTGTCATGGCATACAAAGCTTCTTCACCTAACTCCAGGCAATCGATTTTGTCTAGGATAAGCGAGAGATATTGATAAACTTGTTGATAAAATTCTTCAACAGTGCTACCCCGTTGTGCAAGTGTTGTCATTTGATATTCCAACGTGCTAACGTCTCTCTTGTCTGAGTAATGTAACATCAGACATTTTTTTATCTTACCCCAATTTAATGGGGTGCGGTAAGACTCAAGGGCCGTGTCAGCTTCGCCAACTATCTTGTTTCTTATTGTATGCAGGATAGCAAAATATTTTGGGGTGTTCTTATTCTGTCCGTACATTAATAATATTCTATCCACCGATTTCCGCCATGAACTGAATTCTCCGTTTTTACCCGAAAATTCTCTTAAACATTTTACCACATCCGGAACTCTTTCGGATGCGTCCACGTTAATGCTAAAATCTACAGGATGTTCAACTTCTTCTTCGATTTGTGGGTGTAATATGGTCGAAACTGTTTCCGATATTAACGAAACGAGTTCTCTTTTTTGATTAGGAGTGAAATTGGAAGGGATTTTAGGAGGGGAAACGTTAGTGCTGGATGAGTGCAGATTTAATCTCGACAATGTCGATGCTATTTGTTCTTCCTGACTCATTTTGTTCACTTGTTTCTGATTATTTAAATTAAATTAAATTTTTTTTTTTGTTTTTTTTTTACAGTGTTAACTTTTCTTTTGTTATAACAATAACTATTTTCTTTCACATAACCTTACTTACTAATAATCTTAATATCAAACTTACTTAATTAGTTTAAATCTTTCTTCTAGTAGTTGTATTTGTTGTATTTGATGAATTAACTTAAATCTTTCCTCTAGGAGTTGTATTTGTTGTATTGGTTGTATTTGATGAATTAATTTAAATCTTTCCTTTTATAGTTGTATTATTTTACACTTGTTTAATTTATTCTAAATTTCCCCGTCACGCACTTTTTGTTCAATGTATTTGTATTTAGCTTATGCTTTTCGTTCGGCTGGGTTGATACTGCCCGTCCTTTTTCCGAAAGGTACTAAGGAGCCGAGTACGAAATGTTATTTAGGTTTCGTCCGCGAGTATAAAAAATATTATTATTTTTTCCTCACGGTTCCTGCTCGGGCGCCACATAAAAAATAAAACAATGCGTTTTTATAAGCAGCACTATGTGCTTCTGTTGAGCTTTATTACAAAACTGACTACACTTAACTTTAAGGTTTATAATCTAACCTATGCTTGAGCCGGCCTACGTGACCAAAGATGCTTGGTCAGCTAAAAGGGTTTGCGCGTGTAGCGCTCACCTGCAGCTATTTGGTTTTGGGGGAGAAGACATGGTTGCGCGTGTTTCGCTCACTTAAGAATTTAGCGGATGCGCGTTTAGCGCAGTTGCACTTTTGGTTGTAATAGGAGTCCAAAGTATGCAAACGGTTTGTATGTTTCTAGCATATAATGTGGGAAAGGAATTTATGTAGAAGTTCATAAAATATTGTGTTAACTTACATATGAAAGTGGTAACTATTGGCATATATGTATGTTTGGTTTTGTTATTTTTCTTTTCTCTTTTTAAATTTCGCAATTACCTAGCTTACTTTTTGCGCAATCCTGCTTATACTGTTTTGAGTATAAGGGATATTGCCGGAAAATTTTGTCAAGTGAATACTTGAAATTTGGTTTTTTATTTTTTTTTTTGATTTTTAGTGTTGTGTAGTTAGATACACAAACGTAAGCATAAGTAGGCCTTTTATCAGATATGTATATGCCGGTATATATATAATTATATATATATATATATATATTAGGCCGGGTCGATTTGTGGGGAGGCAAAAAAATCGCCCATTGCTTTATGAAAATCATATTCTAGGGATCAAAATAAGAAACCCTAGTTTGGTGCAAAAGTTGTTTTGAATGAGTTCCAGATTCGAAGAGTTTTGAAAGCTGTGCTCTCTATGTGTTCTCTCCAGCTTAGTTTCTTATCTAGGATGACTCATAAATCTTTGACAGAGCTCGAGAGTACAGTTCTTCTACTCTTCAAAGACGCCCAGTTGGCGGATATCTCAAGGCTTTTTTCTATGAGCCGATTAAGGTTCTTTCCTGAACAGCCGACAATGAGGTCGTCCGTATAAGAAACAAACTTAAAGTTAACCCTATCAAGTACAAGGAAGAATTCATTCAGGCACTCCAAAACAAAGCGGATAGGATACCTCTTTGCGGGGTGCCACAGTTGATCTGATGAGCGATTTTTATACCTTCCCCAATGTATGTTTATTTTCTATGGATTAGCATGTGCCTTAATCAGGCCAACACGTTATGATTAATGTCAAAAGTAGTAATAGCAGATATCAGAGCAACCGTACTAACATTGTTGAATGCGCCTTCCACGTCAATTAATACCACTAGGGTGTGATGGTAATTTTGGCATCCTGTCATCTACTGGGTGTATACTAGGCCGGGTCGTTTTGTGGGAAGGCCAAAAAATCGCCCATTGCTTTATGAAAATCATATTCTAGGGATCAAAATAAGAAACTTTGCCGAAGGAACCATACCTCTAAAAGGAATTTTGATGTCCCCCAATATGGGTCGAACTTTTGGGTAGGGGCAAATTTTGAAAAATCCCACTTTGACCCATTTAGAGTGCTCCAATCGAGTCCAAATGTATGACTGACCCCCACTAAATTTGGACGACCGATCCACCCATGCCAGTGGCACACCCCCTGGAACTCCCCTGGGGGGTTCCCCATACAATAATTTAAAAAAATCACCATTTTTGGCCTTTACATGAAAAAATCAGCTAATTGGCTATGTTTTTTCTTTATTTTTATTTATTTATTTATAATAACATCAATTTTTTCTCTTAAGAAATTTATTTAGTCAGAACATATGTAAATGAAAAAATTAATTTAAGTGAGTAATAGAAAAGAAACTAAAAAAAATTATTATTTGAAGTCTTTTTTACTTTCAAGTCTGGGCAATTTCGCACGGCTCTCTAATGTCGTCGCCATAACAGCCTCTACATTTTCCGGTATAACCCATTTGGAAACGCTAGCTAGCAATTGAACATGTCGTTCCGTTCCTTGTATGTGTGATGGAATTTTTATATCATTAAACGGTGGATCATCTTGATTTAAGTATTCTTTCAATGTATCGTACGGAATGCTTCGCGGGAATGCTGGTTCAAATACGATATTTAAAAATCGTTCATTCAAATTGATCATTTCCGTATAACTTGTGCAATTAAAGTTTATATCTGGTTTTTTATAAACTCTAAATTCCATTGGCTCGTCAACATCGGTTCGATGGCGTAGAATTTTCTTGATGGCACAGTCGCGCTTTTCTTTCCTATCATCAAACAACATTGATAACAAGATATTTTCCGAATGCGCATAATATGAATTATCTTTACTTGATTGACAATTTTGCGTAATCGAGGTTCTACAAATCGTGACCAACCAATGAACTGGATTTTCCGTTGTCACATATAATCGCAATAATCTAGCGGCCTTGGTGAGCCACCGATAATGTACAATTTTACCTGGTTTGATGTTAGCCAGATCCACCGGAACCACGCCGCTAGAAATTGCATGGGCCATGTCGTATAAGTACTTCGAATCGGTGGAAAATTTTTTTTTTCTGGAGCAGGGGGCATATTTTGCAACTCAATTTTCTGGAAGCCGTCCACCACCTAAAAATATATAATAATAAAATAATTAAAAATGGTTGACAATTATAATAAATGAGTGATAGCAATAACTTACCGGAAGAGTTTCACAAGTTTCGATTTGACGGCTCAGTTTTCCGGTTGCCGATCTTGGTCCAGTGCTGGTTGATTTATCCAAAGCTTCAAACAAATGCCGAAACGGAAGTTCGTTGAAGTGTAGAAGGCAAACAAACCAATGCAATGGTCTTTTTAACACCAATTCGAATGAAACCGCTAACAAATTGGTATCATCTAACCGTTTGCGAAGCACTTCTTGTCTGCATTTCTCTTTTTCTCTGCGAACTTTCGATTTATCCATGATGAGAGGTTACCATGCTTTTCTTTAATTTTAAAATCTTGCAAAAGAGCGGTTCCCAATGCTGATGCTACTCTGTCAGGCACATCAAATCTGTCACATACCAAGGCAAAGTTAAAACAATCGTATCTCTCTGTGTATTATGAACTTGTGCTTCTATCCATATCTTCTTGAACCGGTGGCGGTGCGTATGTTGAATCATCGGGATCTTGGTATGTTTGCATTGATGACATAGACGTTGCTCTTTGCTCTTCAGTTTCCATCATAAATGCATTCATTGTTAGTCTTCTTTGATTATGTTGATCGTGCATGAACTCTTTGAGGCGTTCGGGAACCCAGCCGCATGCACATGGAGCTGACTACAAATCGCATTTATATGTTCCAATGTAAAAAATTGTTTCCAGAGATTTTACATACTCTGTAAATTGTTGGGTGTTGTTTCTTCTCTTGATTTGCTCTTGATACTCGTCATTATTTCCATACCAAGTTTTTCCCAAATTCCAATCTTCTACTTGAATAGTGAATGATTTATGAGAAAACTTTTTTTGTTCTGTTTTAGCACGTTCGCTTAAGTAAAAATAATATCTCAAGATATTCAGATGGGTTGGTAAATTACGATCAGTCAAATCAGTAGACACACCAAAAACAGTAACATCATGCTTGGGTATATGACTCATTGGGTTTTCGATAGTTGTTGATGTATGTAGTTGCTTCATCTTGCGGTGTAGAGGATGATGGATTCATTGTAAACTTTTTGAGGTAATAAGAATGAAATGGTAATTGTAAAGTAAGACGCGTAGGGTTTCGGTTGTTAAATAGAACTCAGCTCTGGTTGCCCAGAGCTCCTGCATTCTGCATCCTAGCATTCCTTATCTCAATTTATGTATGCACCACATGCTGAGTGCATACACACATCTTAACACTAATCTACTGTACATACCGACAGTATGTACACATATCTTAAGCATAAGTGTTTTCAAGGGCAAACACAATTGTCTATTGTTAGTTTAAGATCATCACTTAAATTAATTTTTTTCATTTACATATGTTCTGGCTAAATAAATTTCTGAAGAGAAAAAATAGATATTATTATAGATAAATAAAAATAAAGAAAAAACATAGCAATTTAGCTGATATTTTCATGTAAATCACCAAAAATGGTGATTTTTTGAAATGATTGGCTAAATGAGCACCTGACCCCCCTCTTAATATAATAAAACTACACCCCACTCATACACACCACACTCAACACGACTACACCATCTACATCATCCACACATCATTTTATCACACTCTCATCTCATCATTATCTACACCACACCTTTCACACCACACCCGAGGACACCAAACACAAGCAACAAAAGGGACTGGCGGACGGCGCCAGCCTCTCTTTCTTATTCGATCCGTGCGCCTATACGTACATACGAGTACCAACCGACCAGTATCCCGCTTTCGATTCGTTTTGCCAGAAAATTAGTTGCCAACACCAAGGGTAAGTGCCGCGAGGTTTTTCTAACGAAAAAAAAAAAGACTTCTATTTATTTATGGTCCTTCGAAGCCGTACCGGACGGCAGTTGTGGTAACAAGAACAAAAATAATAATAATAAAAAAAAAAAAAAATTAATATATATAACAAAAAACGGTCACGGTAACGCGGTAACTGAAACAATAAAGTGAAAAAAAAACCCGGAGTGGAAACAAAACAGAAATAAAAAATCCCGGAGTTTACAACGGTTTAAACAAAAAAGTGAAGAACCAGTTGAAAAAAAGAAAAAGAGTGCAGTCAGCAATTTGTGAAAAGACAACGGTAGTGAGGTGACACTTTTTTAAAACGGTTACGGAATAAACCGTTGGTGGATATATATGTACATATGTATGTACATACAAAAAGGTGAAAAAAAACGGTGGTGAGGTGACACAGTTAGGATAACCTTTGTTGGATACATAAAAAAAACAAAAACAAATATTTTGTTAAAAGTGCGGAAAATAGCGGTGGTGACATGGTTAAATAAAAGCCAACATACAAACAAAAAAAAAAAAATGGTTTCATATCTACATATGTATGTACATACATATGTATGTATGCATGTGCACACAACGGGAAAAAAGAAAAGACCAAAAAGAATTAACCACATTACGTGTGCAAATGAGTGCTGTATAAAGCTTAAACAAAGTGAGGTGACAAAGTGCATTGTTAAAATTAATATACATACACATACAATACATATACGAGTATATGTAAGGTGACAGTGAGTTGAAACGGCCCACAAGCGAAAAAGAAAAAGTAATAATAACTAAAAAGTGCGGTGAAGTGAGAGAGAGCAAAGTAAATGAAAAAAATTCACACCTACTATACATACATATATATATATAAACGGTGATAGTGGAGTGACATAAAACATACAAACAAAAGGAAAAAAGGAAAAAAGGAATACAAAAATACAAGCCGCAACACCAGCAACAAACGGACAGGAGAACTGAAGAAGCAAGCGAAGCACAGCAGGCACAACCACAGGCGCACGCACACCACCCACACATCAGATACATACATACGTAAACTCACAATATCCCCAAAAGCCCCTGGCGGAAAGCAAAGTGAGTTGTATCGTTTCATTTGAATTTTTATATTATATGTATACATATATGTATGATTTATTACCAGAAACTTAAATCTGCGGTCTGACCGAAATTCAGGTCGGAAAAGTATTTGAAAACCGTTTCCAAACTGTTTTCGGTATTCGGTTTATTTTACGGTAAAAACCGAAAAACCGCTAACAAAGCAGTTTGGTACTGTATACAGCGGATTAGTGATTGCCGGTAAATGCTTACCGTTGTGTTATAACACAAAAATCATCCCAATACCAATAAAAACAAAAAAAAAAGCTTTCAAGTACTTACTTGCAGTAATTTCCAGCAATACCCCTTATACTTAATCAAGTATAAGCAGGATTGCTTAAAAATAAGCTACGGCAGTCACAAGAAAAAAAAAAAGCAAAAATCAATCAAAAGGCATACGCGCAATTAAAATTGTACATCATACATACATACATATATGTTGCATATACCGCTATAACATGCAAAGAGCATAACTTGCTCTTTTGCTAAGTTAAACAATATTCAAATTAACATATTTCAAATATACATATGTATACATATCTACATTCATATCTAATCTTAAAAGATTATTAAATTTTTTTCGCGGCTTCTTATCTCTGCGTACATATTTACATACATACTTATGTACATGCGGCGCAAATTATATACATTCTCACTAACAAGTGAAATTACCTACGGTCGGTTAATTCTCTTTTCGGTGTTTTTCGTACAAACATATACGTATATATATATACACGCGTATATATATATGCACATACGGGCGCATATAAATATAGTCAATATATACTGGAACAAATACCCAATCGACATTGGGTACAAATTATATAACAAAAGGTTTTTATAACAACTTTTCATAATTAAATATTTGTACAAAAGTGTACTGTCACATATGTAGATACGCTTATTGCTTCAAAGTCCACATTGGCATATGTTCCGCGATACCCCTTGGATTTTGACTAACAAAACCAAGCAGGATTGCGTATAAAATATATTCGAAGTCCACATTGGCATATGTTCCGCAATACCCCTTGATTTTTGAGCAACAAAAACAAGCAGGATTGTGTAAAAACCAAAAGCGTAATACATATGTGGCGGCCGACAGCACTCATTTGCCATCCCTGTCAAACAACGAGTCTCGCTCACCAGCCATTAAGCAAAATGACAGTTCAACGAGTCGGCCATTACGAAATCGAAGAAAGCAAACACTACAACCACGCAAAGATGACTCATTCCTTTTTACCTCAACCTTCTAAGCAACCAGACGTGCAGCGCTCCACCGTATTTTGTTTATCAACTTATAAATAACTTTCTGGGACAAAGCTGCCGGAAATATAGTGAGAATTGCGAGTAATAACCCTTTTGATGTTTAAATAAAGAACACGAATAAACTAAATTGGTGACCCCGACGTGATTAAAGTGGATTTCGAAACTTGTTTTTTTCCCACGTGCAAAGTGTAACTTTTCACAACACATGATAGTGACGCGCCGCGTGTTTTCAAATTCAATCACTTTAATATTCATTTTTATACAGACTAATAAGTGCAAGCGTGACATTAATTGCAAATTCACGCTCGTCGTGATTTCTCACTCGTCAGTGTCCGAAATTGTGTGCAACCCGGTAACCACGTGCTTTGAATCGATCCGGTGACATGCCATTGGAGCATATACCAAACAAAACAGTGAGCTGTAACTCGCCAAGCACGTGCACCAATATTCCAAGCGTCCTAACACCACTTTCTTCGAACATGACCACAAATGACCCAGCTCTGGCCATCGGCGACGCCACCGATGAAACTCAGAACACCGCATCAGTCGTAGCTGTGTCCGGCTGCAAGCTCCCGCAGTTCTGGTTCATCCAGCCTCGTTTGTGGTTTGTCCAGGTAGAAGCAGCGCTACAGGTGGCCCGTATCACAAATGACGCATCACGCTACAATCACATCGTCAGTGCCTTGGACACTGATTCAATGTTGCAGCTAGCGGACTTCCTGCAGAATCCACCAGAGACCGACAAGTACGCGAAACTGAAGGACGAGATACTGAAGCGGTTTTCAGAATCCAGCGACCGCCAGCTTCACCGAGCGCTCACGGAGGTTCAACTCGATGACAAAAAACCTAGCCAGCTCCTGCGCCAGCTCAGAATTCTCATGGGCGACAGGGCCTCAGAGGACTTACTGCGTATAAAGTGGTTGGCATTGTTACCACCATCTACCAGCCGGTGTCTCAAACTACTCCGAGATGCCCCTCTAGATGAGCTTGCTGAAGTCGCAGACGAGCTGATGGAAAACCAGGCTGGCCATTCCGTCATGGCAACACATCACCAGCCTGCCCAGGCAGCACACAAGGGCGAAAAATTCGAAAATTCTCTGCTCACCAGCATGGCAAAGGACGTGTCCGGCCTTAAACTTGCCATAGCCGACCTGGTGACCTGTATCAAGGAACAGGGGATTACTCGAGACCGACCCCAAGCAGCATCTGGCCGTCTCCAGCAGTCATCATCGAAGGAAAAACCAGCCTCAGACAGGAAGAAGTTTTGCTACTATCACCGTCTCTATGGGTC
>NW_026089622.1:34225805-34277105 GCF_024586455.1 Bactrocera neohumeralis
CCCCGTTTGCCTTAAATTTAACTAAAGTGTGAGTAGCGAGGATATAGTTTTATTGTAGCAGAAAATGTGTGCTCAAGAAGGTGATAAAAAAATCACATGTATACAAAAGTTTTCGGAGGTTTTTTGATTCGCCCTTAAGAACGTGATAGGAAAGTGTGACAATTAAACCGGCACGCGTTACCGGCATGTCACTTGGTAACATGACCGGCACTGTTCTAACTGGGCGGCAATGTCGTACACATATGCATATGTATGCACATATAGAGCAGTGCGCGCACACTTTTTACTAATAAATGATAATATCACGATTTGAATTTGAATTCTAATTACGATTTAGAACTATGTGCTAATAGCTAGATGCGTATGAAAATTTAAGTGAAGAAATGTAATTTACATACAATATTATTGTAATATATTAAGTTTTTTAGGATATTATGATAGTATGCCACATACATATGTAGATATATATATATTTATATATAGCATATATACAAACATAAACACATATGAAATTATATTATAGTATCAAACAAAAGAAATATTTAAAAAATAGCTCTTTTTCGCACATTAACTACAATTATTGTTGTGGAAATAGCATAATTTAATTAGAATATTATCAGTTTTGCATGTATTCATAAAAATACTCAAAATCATAATCATATCAATTAATATGATGGCATGTAAACGTATAAAAATATAAGCAAAAGGCGTCTGTAATAGCAATGTATATTTCTGAGCATAATTTTCATTAAATGCTCACTCCGTTCACGCGCCACTGTTAAAATTTCTCCTTCTGAGCTAGGTGTGGTGAAACACCCTCATCACATTTTGTTAGCTTTTGACAGTTCACACGCTTGTCCGTTGTTGGATCTTCTCTATAAGCAGAGATAAAAGAGATCCATAACTCTCCTGTCACTGGAAATGTGAAAACCGCTCACCTACCGAACTTTGACAGTTGACTGGACTGGGTAGAGACTGACGTTTTGCAATTGGAATGACTGCAACGGCCAGATTGAAACTATACCAAAAATATATGTAAACGGAGGAATTCGTTGCCGCCGTTCAAGATCGCTAATAAAAATTTAAAACAATGAAAATCAAAGGAAATGGGAAATTTAAATATATTTCTAGAAACGATTTGTAATTTGATGCAAAATAGAATTAATTTTCAATTACAAATGATTAAAACATCTATTAATTGCGAACTAACAGGCTTAATTTACCTTATTAAGTATTGAAAGATCAAAATTTAGTTGTTTTAATATTTTTAAACAATATTGTTACTCGGCTTGCAAAAATCTGCGTTGCTGTCCCTCTGATCTTTATTTGCGTTTTGCCTTTCCTTGCACCATGCAGCAAAATTCTCCTTTTTACCGCAGCGGTAGCATTTGAAACTTTTTTTGCTTGCTTTTTTGATCGCTGCTAGCTGAATTTTGCATGTGCCGTTTTAGTATTCTTTTTTCGCCTGTACTTTCGCGCACCATAAATGCTTGCTACCTTTGGTGTGTTCCGAACTGGAGCATATGTATCTAAACACTTTAAGAAAAAAATTAAATTTAAATTCTCCACTTGGTCCTTCCAATCTTATCTTGTACGTGGAGTTGTTATGGAATTAAAAATAACTCCATAAGTCCCGCAATCTTCTTCTTCTTCTTCTTAATTGCGCGTACAGCGTTACGCGATTATACTTTAACAGAGCTGCCAGTCGTTTCTCGTCCATCGTGGACAACATGATATTCCAGCGTAGCCGCTGTCTTTTCCATTCGCTGAACTGTGTCAATGTCTTCCTCTATATCTCGGGTACAGCTCATCGTTCCATCGAATGCGATTTCGCCATCCGGAGAACGCGCAAAGGACCATAAATCTTTCGCAGAACTTTTCTCTCGAAAATCTCGCAACGTCGACTTCCATCAGTTGTTGACATCGTCCAAGCCTCTGCACCATATAGCAGGACGCGACTTATGAGTGACTTATAGAGTTTGGCTTTTGTTCGTCGAGAAAGGACTTTACTTTTCAATTGCCTACTCAGTCCTAAGTAGCACCTGTTGGCAAGAGTTATCCTGCGTTGGATTTCCAGGCTGACATTGTTGGTGGTGTTAATACTGGTTCCTAAATAGACGAAATTATCTACAACTTCAAAGTTATGACTGTCAACAGTGACGTGAGTGCCAAGTCGCGAGTGCGACGACTGTTTGTTTGATGACAGGAGATATTTCGTTTTGCCCTCGTTCACTGCCAGACCCATTTGTTTTGCTTCCTTGTCTAGTCTGGAGAAAGCAGAACTAAGGCCGATGATATCAACATCATCAGCATACGCCAGCAGCTGTACACTCTTATAAAAGATGGTACCTTCTCTATTAAGTTTTGCAGCTCGAACTATTTTCTCCAGAAGCAGGTTGAAAAAGTCACACGATAGGGAATCGCCTTGTCTGAAACCTCGTTTGGTATCGAACGGCTCGGAGAGGTTCTTCCCGATTCTGACGGAGTTTTCGTGTTGCTCAGCGTCGGTTTACACAGCCGTATTAGTTTTTCGGGGATACCAAATTCAGACATCGCGGCATAGAGGCAGTTCCTTTTCGTGCTGTCGAAAGCAGCTTTGAAATCGACGAAGAGGTGTTGTGTGTCGATTCTCCTTTCACGGGTCTTTTCCAAGATTTGGCGCATGGTGAATATCTGGTCGGTTGTTGATTTTCCAGGTCTAAAGCCACACTGATAAGGTCCAATCAGTTTGTTGACGCTGGGCTTTAATCTTTCACACAATACGCTCGATAGAACCTTATATGCGATGTTGAGGAGGCTAATCCCACGGTAGTTGGCGCAGATTGTGGGATCTCCTGTTTTATGGATTGGGCATAGCACACTTAAATTCCAATCGTTGGGCATGCTTTCGTCCGACCATATTTTACAAAGAAGCTGATGCATGCACCTTATCAGTTCTTCGCCGCCGTGTTTGAATAGCTCGGCCGGCAATCCGTCGGCCCCTGCCGCTTTGTTGTTCTTCAGGCGGGCAAATGATATTCGAACTTCTTCATGGTCGGGTAATGGAACGTCTGCTCCATCGTCGTCGACTGGGGAATCGGTTTCGCCTTCTCCTGGCGTTGTACGTTCAGCAGGCTTGAGGTCCATAATTTAAGTGTGCTCTGGGCATCGCTGACTAGATCACCTTTGAGGGTTCTACAAGAGTATGCTCCGGTTTTGAAACCTTCTGTAAGCCGCCGCATTTTTTCGTAGAATTTTCGAGCATTACCCCTGTCGGCCAGCTTATCAAGCTCTTCATACTCACACATTTCGGCCTCTTTCTTTTTCTGTCTGCAAATGCGTCTCGCTTCCCTCTTCAACTCTCGGTATCTATCCCATCCCGCACGTGTTGTGGTCGATCGTAACGTTGCGAGGTAGGCAGCCTGTTTTCTCTCCGCTGCGACGCGGCACTACTCGTCGTACCAGTTGTTCTTTTGCACTTTCCGAAAACCAATGGTTTCGGATGCAGCTGTACGTAAGGAGTTTGAAATGCCGTCCCACAGTTCCCTTATACCGAGTTGTTGATGAGTGCTCTCAGAGAGCAGGAGTGCAACGTCGGAGCGTACGCACTTCTTGAACACTGGAGACGTGTCTTCCGTCTATCACAACATGATCGACCTGGTTGGTAGTTTTTCGATCCGGAGACAGCCAGGTAGCTTGATAAATCTTTTGTGCTGGAATCTAGTACTACAAATAACCATATTTCGGGCCACGGCGAAGTCGATCAGCCTCAACCCATTTGGGGATGTTTCCTCGTGGAAGCTGAATTTATCGACCGTAGTGCCAAAGATACCTTCTTTGCCCACCCTGGCGTTAAAGTCGCCAAGCACGATTTTGACATCGTGGCGGGGCAGCCTTCATAAGCGCGCTCCAAGCACTCATAGAAGGCATCTTTGGTCACATCGTCCTTCTCTTCCGTCGGGGCGTGGGCGCAGATCAGCGATATGTTGAAGAACCTCGCTTTGATGCGGATTGTGGCTAGACGTTCATTCACCGCAGTGAATGATAGTACTCGGCGACGGAGTCTCTCTCCTACCACGAATTCAACACCAAACTTGCGCTCCTTTATATGGCCACTGTAGCAAATGTCACAAGGACCTACTCGTCTCTGTCCTTGTCCCGTCCATCGCATTTATGGGACGGCGGTGATGTCAGCCTTTGTTTTTACGAGGACATCAACCAGCTGGGCAGCGGCACCTTCCCAATTAAGGGACCGGACATTCCAGGTGCATGCCCTGAATTCGTAGTCCTTATTTCGTTTGCCATAGTCGTCATCAAAAGGGGGGTCTCTCATCCGAGGCTGCTGTTGGTTTTTCATTGGGGTGAGTTTTTTACGTGGCGGGTCCCAAACCCAGCGCACAACCCTATGTAAGGGATGTTTCGCCTTCTCACTTTAGCTCGCCTTCGAACGGATGTTCTTAGGCTACCCAGAGGATACTTGGTCAAAGACCGGAAGTAGTGAGCTGCTTGAGCCATGTGTAAAAGAATCGCTTCTGGCCACTCCCAAGTGAATGGCGATCAGAGAACTTTCCTCACTTGCGTGAACTTCTACACATGACCCCATCCTCCCGTACATAAATACATACATATATTAAGTGATCAAATCTATGAAACGGGCGCGAAACCAACTAAAGCAAAACAAATACAAAAAACCAAAACTCAAATACGGGCGCGGTAAAAATCCAAATAAGCAAAAAACAACCCCAAAACATGCAGCAGAGCAGACAAGAATTACAAGCAACGTGGGAAGAAAATAAAAACTCGACACGGAAAACATCAAACAAAGAAAAAAACCAAAAAGAGAAAACGAGAAGAAACCAGAGAAAGAACGAAGACATACACATAAGTATTGCTACCCATAACCCTTGGCGGAGAAAAAAGTGAGTCCATTCCGATTAAATTTTTAAAAGAATTCTTTATGCACATATGTATGTATGTATGTTAATATGCAGTTTGAGCTGTAATACGGCATACAGCTACTTACAAAAAACCCAACTGTTCTGTACGAAAAACCAGTTAGACAGTTCGGTATATAAATGTATGTAGATAGGTACCGAAATAAATGAAAAAATTTCGGTACCTGCCGACTGCTTATTTTGTGTTTCCAAGCACACTATAATATTCCAAAATCAAAAAAAAAAATTTTTTTCAAAGTCAAGTATTCTTACTGTATTCTTACTTGCAAGTTTTGGTTATACCCATTGGGCTGATAAAGCAACTAGCAGGATCGCCTATAATAAATAAATATGCAAATGAATAAGCATATGTATCTGAACATTTTAAGAAAAAAAATTAAGTTTTAAGTGTGCTTAAATCGGCTGTTAATAGTGGTCACTTCTATTTACAGCAGGATAACGACCCAAAACACCCATCTTATCTTTTACGTGCAGAGTTGTTATGGAATTAAAAATAACTCCATACGTCCCGCAATCACCATACATTAATCCTATTCAAAACATCTGGTACTTTTTGGAAAATCGTATTCGAAAACATCGAATTTCATCAAAATAAATAAATGCTGGATCATGGACTTAGTGGGTCAAAATATCCGGAAATAATACTAGAAATAGAGTGGGGAGCATGCACCGATGTCTAGGGACAATAATAGCAACAAAATGTAGGCCAAAAACTGCTAAAACTATTGTAATTACTTTTGATTTCTATAAATAATAATTTTTTTGATATGCTAAATTTAATGTTAAATATACATCTTTTGAAATGCATAGAAAAAACCACAAAATTTATGCATTTTATAATTTGTTATAAAATAAAAATAAATAAACGTGTCGTAATTTAGTAGAACTAGGTGTATGTAAACTTTATTGGTTCACTGTAAGTATGTATATTTTCTATATATCGTCACCTAAAATACAAAATAACGTATCATCAAAATATTCGAAATTGAGTGTCTTATTGATTACGCTTCACTACTTCAAATTACATACATACATAATATTACATATGTTCAACATTTTCAGGTTCTGCGGTCAGATATAAACCAGTTTTAACCAATATTAAAATTTTGTTTCACTCATGTTCTATTTTATTTCGTGTTTAATTCTTGCCACTGTAAATTTCCGAAAATGTTGTTACGTTATTTTGCATTTCAGGTGACGATATGTATGTATTTTATATCAAAGCACACATGCATGTACGTACAAATTGAACTATTTCATGATGAATTCCTTAAAATCTTTCGGAATATACATATGTATAATAGTCATGTTTATGTTGTTATCTAAATATTTAATTAATGTAGGTTTGATAAGATATATACATACATATGTACATATTTATTTGCAGGCCTTTAAAAGTTTAAAGGCGAAGCGGTCGCACATATTCACGTATGTATGTAATTATGTGAGCATGTAAACAAAAGGAACCATACGCATAATGTTTGTAAATTTGTCCAGGCACAACTATGTATGTAAATATGTACACATATTGCTTCATGCGAAATCTCCGTTGTCCCGGGCAACCAATGGCCGAAGCTGAGATTTTGTCAAAGAGTCAACGTGTCGAAAGACTGACGCGACGACAAAGCGTCACAACATTGTGTTGTTGGCAGAAAACACAAACGAACATCGCCAATTGCCACTGCTTCCCTTGCCGCTGTAACAGCTTCTCCAACAAACCAGCGTAAATATGTATGTATGTATTTTTCTGTATGAGCTTGCATACATATCGACGCAGATTTTTGCAAGCCGCGTAACAATATTTTTTACATTCCTTGACAAATACAGTCAATCCCGGTTATGTGCCACAATCAAAGATACAAATTTTTGTGGTTTGTTCAAAATAAAAATATAATATGGGACATAAGCGAGTGCGAATACTTAAGCGAGTGGTACTTAAAACAATAATTTCTATGTATTTCAAAAAACAAACCGTGAGATGCAGCAAGATATAGGCAGTTAAGAGGGATGATTTTCATTTAAACGGAGTACTACTTAACCGGGAATCACTGTACACATAAATAAGAGGAATATTGAATATTTTTAATACGCTTTTATTAGCTTCACTTGTAGGTATGTATGTATGTATGTTTGTTTGTAACTTTTTTAAGTGGTGCTGAAACCTAGAATATGCTTGGTGACATATTTTTCATATATCGAGCATTCCACGCTTTTCTCACAATAATGCAGGAATTATTTTTCACTTTTTAGTTTGATATGTTTTAAAAGCGTGTTTTTTAGTTTTTTTAAACTATACTTATTTTTGATACATTTCTTGACTCGAAAATCGACAAATAAACTATGTTGTCAATTTTATTCTAATATATTTGAATACTTATATTTGCGGCGTTGACACTTTTTCCTTCTCATACAAATATCAGAAATTGTTAAATTTATGATTTTTAGCTTTTGCCATCATCGCGAAAAGACGCTTGTAGGCAAAGACATGCTCGGGGAGATGTAATGGTGTTTGTTTTTATGAATGAAGCAAGTTTGCCTGTTGAAAGTGCGCTTGCGTTCATGAATGAAAATATTGTTGTTAGGTGTTTTTCTACAAATTTGAGCATCGACTATTTGGCTGCCATATTGACTTGTGACGCTGCTGACGCTATTTGAAACCATTGTTGTTTTTGTAGAACAATATTTGTAATTTTTGCGGGTGACATATCTACATGTGAACGCATATAAATATGTATGTTGAGTACGCATTATTTGTGTGGGAATGTCATACGCACATATTTACATGTGTACGCATATAAGTATGTATGATGCTTTTTGAAACGACTGTTGTTTTTGTAAAGCAATGTTTGTAGTTTTTGTGGGTGACATATTTACATGTGTATGCATATTTGGGTGTTGGTTTGTGTATACATTATTTGTTCGGCAATGTCGTACACATATGCATATGTATGCACATATAGAGCAGTGCGCGCACACTTTTTACTAATAAATGATAATATCACGATTTGAATTTGAATTCTAATTACATATGTATATATGTAACTATGTGCTAATAGCTAGATGCGTATGAAAATTTAAGTGAAGAAATGTAATTTTCATACAATATTATTGTAATATATTAAGTTTTTTAGGATATTATGATAGTATGCCACATACATATGTATATATATATTAAGGTGGGCAAAAAAAAGTTTTTATTTTTTGTTTTCTTAGTTACCATGAAAATCTCATCCGACATGACTAAAAACAAGTTCTGGTAAAACCTGAGCTCTTTATATTAATATTAAGAGGTGCCTCATCGACATTTTCGATTTCCCTTATAAATAACACAGGAAATTGTGTTCTTTTTGTTTGGATTTTTAATGTACACAAACAAATAATTGGTAAGCGATAATCAACACTTATTCTTATAGGAAATTTACCGATCTACAAAAAAGGTCTAAAACATTTTTTGGCTGAGTCAACTCATTCAAAGTTATTCGTAGTTAAAGACCAACAAGAAATTATTAAAAATGATTTCCACAATTTTTAATCTTATATTACAAATTGGTGGCTAATAAACATAATAAATCATATTTTTTCGATTTATCTCATTTCTATTTAATTAATTTATAAAAGAAATTCAGGCAATCTTGTCATGCTGAACTTAATTGTTAATTTTCATTACTATTTTTGTATTATTATTATTGTATAGTAATTATCGATCACCTATATGGGAATATAAGTAAATATTATTCAAGCTTACGTGAAGTTTGTATTTTTCTCGTTAAAATTTATTTAAAAGCTTGGTACACTGCTCCATCTGCGATTCTGGCACCATACAATGACCTGACCTTCATGCAAGACTTAGTTGAGTATAAAACTGTGAACAGCTCCGTATCAACAGCAGCTTGTTCAAAAATTAAAAATCACCTGTGGTATTTGAGTGAACAGTTGGCCATTATTTCTCTTTTTGTTGATAATGTGCCTCTACCCAAGAATGATAGAAAAAAGATTGCGCAATGACGAGTTCAAATTTTGTTTGTTCTGCGCATCTACGTCACGGTTGACCAACGTACAATCAGCTGATTTTCAGTTGTTTGTTTTCCTTTGCAATAAGAAGCAATTTTGTATTGCAGGCATACAAAAATATGAATATAATTAAAAGTTAACATCAATATAAGTGAATATTAATAAAAGATATCAATATAAGTGAATATTTTATAGTGAACATTTGCCTACATATTCATTTAATTGTATTTTCATTGTATTATTTAAGTTTGTCTCTTTGCTGTGTTTGTTTCAACCATATACATACATACATTTATGCAAATAAAAAGATTGAATATTTTGTGACCAAGTATCAATTTATTGTCTTATTTAATTTTCTTTTTTTGCTATACATATGTTCAATTAAGTTTTTATTTAAGGAACGGGTCCTAAAATACATTCTAGCTATAAAAAACAATTATTTTACTTTCGAGCTACCATTTACAAAATTACTTAAATCTAAGTGCTTCTGGGCGTAATTTGTACATATACGAGTATGCAAATCAGCACCATTTACATCATCAAATACTGCTTGCAAGGCTCTCACATGCTCCATTAACATATCTGTTGGTTTTGAGAGTCCTCCTTCAGAAATCACCTCCCAAGTATAAGACGAACAATTTTCTGAATTGCCACAAATTTCGAGGTTGTCTTTACCGAGTTTGTGGCAGATGTACCCTGCCAAATTCTCAAGTCCGTCGTTGTTGAGAATCTCCAAGTCATCATTTTTTTCAATTGGGTCAGTGGAATTTAGATCAACTGACACACGTTGAAAAATATTACCTGTAAAAATATAATAAACATACATACATGCGTATAAATAAATGGAATAAATTGTTAGTTAAGATTATTATCATAATTAGGATAAGAAACAGTGCAAAAACTTAGTTTGTATATTAGTACATATTTGCATTTGTTAACATCAATACATTTTTATATTACAATGTTTTCTGTAGTTTTAGGTTTATAATACATATAATTTATAATACTTTTTAGAATTTTGGGACTTACCTGGCCGTTGATGAAAATGCAGCTAAGTTTTTGCTCCAAATTATTTCTGTGCAATTCCGAGGTTTTAATGGAAATCCTAAGGCGTTTAATTTCTGCTGACTGCTCGTTTCTGCACTTATTCAAAGTTCTAACACTATTCAGCCTTTGTCTAAAAAGAATTAGAAATACACATACTTATGTAAGAAAAAGATACTTCATCAATATCAAATAGGACTAACATTTCTGTTTCCAAATGCAGTATTTTCTCGTCTTTCTCGTCCTGCAGTTTGAGATGCCTCTCCAACCTCGTCTTCTTGAATTATTTCAACAGGGGCGGTATTCTTCAACATTATTGTCCTCTGCAGGAGCAGTTAACGTGGGAAAAGCGCTAGGCAGTAACTTAGTTGGATTCCGCGAACTTAAACCTGCAAGAGTGTTTGGTTATAAAAGTAAAATTATTGTAATCAAAATGCCAGAATTACACATTTCAAACTGCAAGTTGCATTAATTTTGTCCATACGACGACAAAAATTATCCATTGTTTTACCACTGTTTTATCTTTAGGGAAATGGAAAAATCTCCATTTCGTAGCACAATTTTTACCATTATTATTATTGCACCCAACACTGCGCAACTCATTTAAAAAAATATAAAATTTAACAATCAATACAACACTTGAAAACACAATTCGAATTCACTTTCAAAAGCGCGGGCGAATAATAAGTCAACCGTGACGTCAGCAAGAGCAGCTGACTGAAAGCAAACATGCGCATTGCGCAATCTTATTTCTATCATTCTTGGCCTCTACCCAAAAAAAAGAAAATGATTCAAGCTTTGAATAAAAAAGAAATAAACACTGATCCAAAAAAAAAATTTGAAATTGAGCCAGGAAATTCAGACCAATTCTTATCAGCAGATCTGAGTGACTTTATTTCGAAAAAGTCAATGACTATATGTAGTTCAAACATTCGATTTACCTACAAACTTCATTGACAAAAATGTGGAATCTTGGTCACAGGATGAAAGCTATCAAGAGAATCTAAGCGCATCAGCGTGGTCAATGATGCAGCAGAAAGAGGTGTTGGTTTAATAGAGGAGTACAACAAATGTCTTACTAAAAATGAAGAACAATTGCAATATTTATTGCAAGTTGTTAAAAATCACCGACAAAAATTTCCCGATTGTAAGAAAAAGACTTTTGTTTAATTTTGAAATAATCAATATGTAAGAGATATGAAATAAAAAGTTGTGTTGCAATCGAAAAATTACTGAAAAATGGCTCTTATTAAATTACATTTCCTGAGAGTCAGACTTTTTTTGTAGATCGGTAAATTTCCTATAAGAATTAGTGTTGATTATCGCTTACCAATTATTTGTTTGTGTACATTAAAAATCCAAACAAAAAGAACAAAATTTCCTGTGTTATTTATATGGGAAATCGAAAATGTCGATGAGGCACCTCTTAATATTAATATTAAGAGCTCAAGTTTTACCAGAACTTGTTTTTAGTCATGTCGGATGAGATTTTCATGGTAACTAAGAAAAAAAAATAAAAACTTTTTTTGGCCCACCTTAATATATATATAGCATATATACAAACATATTCACATATGAAATTATATTATGGTATCAAACAAAAGAAATATTTAAAAAATAGCTTTTTTTCGTACATTAACTACAATTATTGTTGTGGAAATAGCATAATTTAATTAGAATATTATCAGTTTTGCATGTATTCATAAAAATACTCAAAATCATAATCATATCAATTAATATGATGGCATGTAAACGTATAAAAATATAAGCAAAAGGCGTCTGTAATAGCAATGTACATATATTTCTGAGCATAATTTTCATTAAATGCTCAACTCTGTTCACGCGCCACTGTTAAAATTTCTCCTTCTGAGCTAGCTGTGGTGAAACACCCTCATCGCATTTTGTTAGCTTTTGACAGTTCACACGCTTGTCCGTTGTTGGATATTCTCTATAAGCAAAGATAAAAGAGATCCATAACTCTCCTGCAGAGAACGTATAATATAGAGAAGGTTCAACTACGGACAAGCGTGTGAACTGTCAAGAGCCATGAATTTTCTATTAGTGGATTTCACCACTTTTGGCTCGGCAGGAGAAATTTTAACAGAAATGAGTGAACAGAGCTGAGCATTGAATGACAATAATGCTCAGAAATATACATTGCTTTTACAGACGATTGTTGGCCTTTTGGCTTATATTTTTATACTTTTACATGCTATCATATCAATTGATATGAATATAATTTTGCAAATTTTTGTGAATTCATGCAAAATTGATAGCATTATTATTAAATTATGCTATTTTCATGGTAATATTTGTAGTTAATGGGCAAATGAGCTACCTTTTAAACATTCCTTATCTTTGATAATATTATATAATTTCGTATGCATGTATGTATATATGCTATATACATATATGAAATATTATCGTAATATCCTAAAAACATAATATATTACCATAATAATATACGAAATCATACCTCTTATCATTTAAAACTTTCATACGCATCTATCCTGGAGATATGTATGCAAGTACAAATCAATTTCAAATCAAGATATTATCATTTATCAGTAATAAATATTACTGTATATTTACATACATGCGTATGACATTCCCACACAAATAATGCACACACAATGTACATATATACATACATATCTGTATACAAATGTAAATATGTCACTCGCAAAAACTTCAAATATTGTTCAACAAAAACAACAATCGTCTAAAACATCATCACACATACTTATATACGTACACATGTAAATACATATGTATGTGCGTATGACATTCCCACATAAACAATGCATACACAACATACATACTTACATGCGTTCACATGTGGATATGTCACCCGCAAAAATTCTACAAAAACAACAATCGTTTGGAAAAGCATCAGAAACCAATATGGCAGCCAAATTGCCGACGTCAAAATTTGTAGTAAATTACACAACAACAAAATTTTCATTCATGAACGCAAATGTACTTTCGAAAAGCATATTCGATTCATTCATAAAAGCAGACGCCATTACATCTCCCCGAGCATGCCTTGCCTACAAGCGTCTTTTCGCGACGATTTCAAAAGCTAAAAATCATAAATTGAATATATTTCTGAAATGTATGAGAAGGAAAAAGTGTCAACCCCGCAAAAATAAGTATTAAAATATTTTAGAATAAAATTGACAACATACATAGATTATTTGTCGATTTTCAATTCAAGAAATTTTTCAAAGAAAATATTCAATATTCCTCTGATTCATGTGTAAAGTCAATCCCGGCTAAGTAGTACTCCGCTTAAATGAAAATCAAAACCCTCCCTCATCACTCTTAACAGCCTATATTATATCTTGCTGCATCTCACGGTTTGTTTTTTGAAATATATATAAAAATCATAAATTGAATATATTTCTGAAATGTATGAGAAGGAAAAAGTGTCAACCCCGCAAAAATAAGTATTAAAATATTTTAGAATAAAATTGACAACATACATAGATTATTTGTCGATTTTCAATTCAAGAAATTTTTCAAAGAAAATATTCAATATTCCTCTGATTCATGTGTACAGTCAATCCCGGCTAAGTAGTACTCCGCTTAAATGAAAATCAAAACCCTCCCTCATCACTCTTAACAGCCTATATTATATCTTGCTGCATCTCACGGTTTGTTTTTTGAAATACATAGAAGTTATTGTTTTAAGTACCACTTGCTTAAGTATCGGCACTCGCTTATGTGCCATATTACATTTTTATTTTTAACAAACCACAAAATTCTGTATCTTTGATTGTGGTACTTAACCGGGATTGACTGTATTTTTCAAGGAATGTAAAAAATATTTTGTAATGCTGAAATATTTTTACGCAGCTGCGTCGATATGTATGCAAGCTCACACACAAACATACATATTTACGCTGGTTTGTGGGCGAAGCTGTACAGCGGCAAGGAAAGCGGTGACAATCGTTTGATTTTTTTCGGTACAGCTCGGATTTTCTACCAACAACACATTTACCTTTTGACAAAACGTAAAGTTCGGCCAATGGTTGTCCGTGACAACGGAGTTTTTGTATGGAACAATGGGTGTATATATTTACACATAAAGATGTGTGTAGACAAATTTACAAACATTATGCGAATGATTCTTTCAAAATTGTTTACATGAACACAAAATTACATACATAAATATGTGAATATGTGAGTATTATGCGCATGGTTTTTTCAAATCTGTTTACATGCACACATAATTATATGCATATGACTTAAGATTTTATCAAAACCTCAAATGTCAAAAGTAAATAAATACATATGTATGTATATAAATATATAACTTAAAAAACATATATTAATTATAATTATATTAATTAAATATTTAAGTAATATTACAAATTTACTTAATTATACATTTCAACAGTTAAATCTGGAATTCATCATTAAATGGGTCAAATTGCACTTACATACATATGTATGTATGTACATACATATATACATTTGAGCTTTGTTATCAAATATGTATATGGAGAATATCCATAAATTATATCCATAGTCGCTTGCGCATTGTAAATATGCGAATCTGTAAGCGTACATTTCTAAACATTGAAATTGGCATTATTTTTCTCATTTAACACTGAAAATGCTCAATTCTGCTATTTTCGACCCCTTCATGTTAAATATTGGTGAAATCCGCTAATAATATTTTTGTGGTGAAATCCACTAATAGAAAACTCAACCCCTCCAAAAAGAGGAACGTGATGACAATCGGCACGCCATGAACCTTCTCTATATTATACGTTCTCTGTCTCCTGTCACTGGAAATGTGAAAACCGCTCACCTACCGAACTTTGACAGTTGACTGGATTGGGTAGGTTTTGACGTTTTGCAATTGGAATGACTGCAACGGCCAGATTGAAATTATACCAAAAATATATGTAAACGGAGGAATTCGTTGCCGCCGTTCAAGATAGCTAATAAAAATTTAAAACAAGGAAAATCAAAGGAAATGGGAAATTTACATATATTTCTAGAAACGATTTGTAATTTGATGCAAAATAGAATTAATTTTCAATTACAAATGATTAAAACATCTATTAATTGAGAACTAACAGGCTTAATTTACCTTATTAAGTATTGAAAGATCAGAATTTAGTTGTTTTAATATATGTAAACAATATTGTTACGCGGCTTGCAAAAATCTGCGTTGCTGTCCCTCTGATCTCTATTTGCGTTTTGCCTTTCCTTGCACCATACAGCAAAATTCTCCTTTTTACCGCAGCGGTAGCATTTGAAACTTTTTTTGCTTGCTTTTTTGATCGCTGCTAGCTGAATTTTGCATGTGCCGTTTTACTATTCTTTTTTTCGCCTGTACTTTCACGCACCATAAATGCTTGCTACCTTCGTTGTGTTCCGAACTGGCGCACTTCCGTCATTCACCCTCTTCTATCAACTTTATCTTGATAGCACTTAATTTTTGTTGCTCATCTCGAGATTCTCATGCCACAACTAAATCCTCGAAAGATTTCGGCAAGCTGGCGAGTCTAAACTCACCCTGTAAAGTAACTCAAATCTCGTCAAGCCTTTCTGCAACTGACGTTCAATCGCAAAAATATTTCTGAACACATTCACCGTCGATCATACACATTCTAGTAATCGTTTAAAGAGTGTTACCTTTCTTACTGGCCCCTTTGGCCTGTGAACATCACGTTGGGTATTCCATGATTCGCTTGCCGCCTTAAAATTTTTTATGTAGTTTATCTGAATAGGTGCTATTCTTTGTCACCAGGCTTTATACAAAGCACATCTCTGTTTGTCACGAACCGCGGCTTCCGATGAACAAGCACACTTCTAAGCTGATTGCTCCACGAGTTGTAATTTGACTCAGTTAGTTTTTCAATGTTAAATATTGACGAACTTACTTTAAACAACTATATACTCTTTGTCACTTTGGATCCCAGGAATTTGCACGTGGGCCCATAACCCGTTAAAATTTCTGCTTTCAATACGTTTTATTTCTCCAATGATTAAAACAAGGAATCGTTTTTATTGTTTCCTTTTTTTAGTTTCGACAATAGTGATAACCAAAAAGTGGGCAATCGAAATTGATTGTTGATAGGCGTTTACAACAGCAGGCATTAGGAACCTTGGCGAAAAGATCGCGCAGAGTTTGGGTGAACCAGGCAAGCATATGTCTAAAATAACAATTTATTTATTTCCTTAGTATTTGTATGTGCTTTTAGATGACACTTTCCAATTTGATGGTGTGTCGTCAAATAATGTAACATTGTGTTTGTACATACATATGTATGTAAGTATTTGATTATATGTTGTTCCTAAAGAATTTATGGACATGTTTCTAATGGCAGATAAAAATTTTACGCATACATTTTTTTAAAATTGTTCAAAAGGTTGCAACAATTTCGACAATGTTCCAATTGTAAAGTTCAATACTGTTCCGAAGATTGTCGCATGGAAGCTTTAAATAAATACCATCGAGTTGCTTGTATGGGTGCTTTCCACACAAATGACAGACAGGTAATAAAGGCATTGAATGAAATATGGAGGTAAGTGAAATAAATACCTTGCACATTACTTTTTTCAAAATTTTCGATACTTTCAGACAAATACATTGTTCGCCTAGAACTGCTACAATTATGTTAATTGTTCTTTTAATGGACACGTATAAACAAAGGAACAACAAAGAACAGTTTCTCTAGTCACGTCAATCCTTCCAATCCCTACTAGTGAATACAGAACAAAAAAATATATCACAAAATATTCGATAAAGTCTTTGAACAACAAATAGAACAGCTTTTTTTGAAATTTTTTATTGCATATGCGGACGAGAAATTAACTGCTGTAAGTTTAATGTTCCCAAAACTTGTTTAACATAATTTCAAATGTTTGTGATTGGCACAAATAGTCAGAGCATTGCGACGAGTCCGTCGACGAAATTAATGAAAAAAGTGAGCGATTTACCAATGCCCGAAGGTGATAAAACAAAACTTGACGAATATATTGATGACATTTGCAAAAAATTGGGAGAATATGAGTTAACAACAAGTACTTAATAGTTAAATTTAGTATTATTATTTCCTAAGCTTTAGGGCTTGTTTAATGCCCTAAGCTGTAATCACAACTTTTTTGTATGCCTTTATAGAAATATTTCTTTGTATAGAGTTCGGTTACTAAACACCGCATAAAAAGCATCTAACTATTTAAGGCTACTATATGTTCAACAAACTCATTTTCTCATTTTAGCTTTTCACCGTTCTTTCATATGTTTCAAAACTTTTATATTATGTATGGCCAAAAGTCATATATTTTGGTGGAAGTTTATGGTGAGCATGCACTAGCTAATAGCTCGGCCGGCAATCCATCGGCCCCCGCCGCTTTGCTGTCTTCAGGCGGGCAATTGCTATTCGAACTTTTTCATGATCGGGCAATGGAACGTCTGCTCCATCGTCGTCGATTGGGGAATCGGGTTCTCCTTCTCCTTTCGTTGTACTTTCACTGACATTCAGCAGGCTGGAGAAGTGTTCCCTCCATAATTTTAGTATGCTCTGGGCATCGGTCACTAGAACACCTTTGGGGTTTCTACAAGGGTATGCTCCGGTCTTGAAACCTTTTGTTAGCCGCCGCATCTTTTCGTAGAATTTTCGAGCATTATCTCTGTCGGCCAGCTTATCAAGATCTTCATACTCACGCATTTCGGCCTCTTTCTTTTTCTGTCTGCAAATGCGTCTCGCTTCCACTTCAACTTTCGGTATCTATCCCATCTTGCACGTGTTGTTGTCGATCGTAACGTTGCGAGGTAAGCAGCATGTTTTCTCTCCGCTGCGACACGGTACTCCTCGTCGTACCAGCTGTTGTTTGGAATTTTCGAAAACCAATGGTTTCGGCTGTACGTAAGGAGTTCGAAATACCGTCCCGCGGTACCCGGTTGTTGACGAGTGCTCTCAGAGAGCAAGAGTGCAAGTCGAGTAGAAAATCGGTCTGTTGTGTTGACGTGTCTTCCGTCTATCACAACATGTTCGATCTGGTTGGTGGTTTTTCGATCCGGAAACAGCCTGGTGGCTTGATGAATTTTCTTATGCTGGAATGTAGGACTACAGATAACCGTATTTCGGTCCCCGACGAAGTCGATCAGTCTCAACCTATTTGGGGATGTTGCCTCGTGGAGGCTGAATTTACTGACCGTCGTGCCAAAGATACTTTTTTTACCCACCCTGGCGTTAAAGTCGCCAAGCACGATTTTGATATCGTGGGGGGCAGCTCTAATAGGTGCGCTCCACGCACTCATAGAAGGCATCTTTGATCACATCGTCATTCTCTTCCGTCGGGGCATGGGCGCAAATCATCGATATGTTGAAGAACTTCGCTCTGATGCTTATATGTGTGGACGTTCATCCACCGGGGTGAATGACTGTGCTCGGCGACGGAGTCTCTCTCCCACCACGAATCCCACACCAAACTTGCGCTCCTTTATATGGCCACTGTGGTAAATGCCACAAGGACCTACTCGTCTCTGTCCTTGTCCCGTCCATCGAATTCCTTGGACGGCGGTGACGTCAGCCTTCACTCTATCGAGGACATCAACCTGCTGGGCAGCGGCACCTTTCCAATTAAGGGACCGTACATTCCAGGTGCATGCCCTCAAATCGTAGTCATTATTTCTTTTGCCATGGTCGTCATCAAAAGGGGGGTTTCTCATCCGAGGCTGTCGATTAGTTTTCATTGGTACTGTTTTTTACGTGGAGGGTCCCAAACCCAGCGCACAACCCTGTGGAGGGGATGTTTCGCCTTCTCACTTTAGCTGGCCTTCAAGCGGATGTTCTTAGGCTACCCAGAGGATACTTGGTCAAAGACCGGAAGTCTTGAGCTGCTTGAACTAAATGTTAAAGAATCGTTTCTGGCCACTCTCAAGTGAATAGCAATCAGAGAACTTTCCTCACTTGCTTGAACTTCAACACATAACTCCAACCTCCTGAAAGGAGTACTTCGGAGAAAGTAATTCAGTCACCCTGGGTATTGGCTCGACCAGGGTTATTTTTTTAAAGCGCGGCCGAAGGCCTCCAACGCAGAAAGGAGTACTAATCGAAAGTATTTCAGTCATCCCTATATGATATAAATTTTATAATATTATCATAGATTTTTACTTATTTGTGTATATTAAATATAAAACACATTATTATACATACATATATGTATAAGAAAAGAGTGTTCACAACTCAATTATAGCTTGAGAAATGTTGGAAAGTATTTTTTATTATAGTTAATACAGAAAAAAGAATCACGCGAAAATAAAAACAAAGAAAAATCTTTGAAAATCCTACATATCTGGTGTTGAAGATATGGCAACGCTCGTTTTCCTCATTATTGTAAACAATCTAACCTTTTCAACGATAAGTGTGCTAAGTGATTTTTAATATAATAAATATAGCTCAAATATAGCAAAATAAAAGTGAAATATGAACTTAATTCAATGTTTAGAGCAAATATTTAAATATGCAAAGTGAAAAATGTTAAAAAATTCAGTGAAACATTGTGAAATGCTAAGCGTTATTAATACA
The DNA here is from genome assembly GCF_024586455.1 of Bactrocera neohumeralis. Lineage (NCBI taxonomy): Eukaryota > Metazoa > Arthropoda > Insecta > Diptera > Tephritidae > Bactrocera > Bactrocera neohumeralis. Next base: position 34,245,349 of record NW_026089622.1, read on the forward strand.
CATTTTTGAATTTTTAATCGGGCATATTTTAAGAAATATAAGAGTAAGCAGCATTATTTTTGAGTATTACTCCTCTGGAGAAGCTCCCCTATCTGTACATACCCAATTTATAACGAAATTCGTGTTTTTTTACCCCACCGCCAAAATAAGCGGAATCGTGCCCGTTCTGTAAATTGTAATTTTGTTTACCTGCTTCGTTTACTAAATATTTCTATTACTAGTGATGAAGATTCACAGCTACGCGTGTTCTTAGAGGTTTCCTATTCAATGGAGAAAAATGTGGCAAAGAACACCAAAATTTTGCTAACAGAACATTCCACGAATCTACTGAAGAATCGAGAAAAATTATTGAAGTAAATTTACTACAAGCGACTGGACATTGCTGGCCGTGATATGGCACGATATCTCTTTAAGGTTAGTGGAGCTTAGTATATACATACATACATTAGTATAATAATAATGTTAGACGAAAGAAGCTTAATAAAATTATGAAATTACTTTTTTAAAGTTGCAGCTACTTGCAGTGGCGTAGCTACAACTTCGGGCGCCCGGGGCCAAGGATGTTCTGCCGCCCCCCTTTATCTACCTACCTAAATATCTTCGATATTAAATATATAAAATTTAGAAATTAAAATTAAAATTCTCAAATTGATAGTAAATTTACAAGACATCTTATTAAAAGCCATAAAAAAACCTATTTTCGCCCTATATCTTGTACATTTTTGACACAATTTTCAGGAATTTTTGCCCGAATTAGAGTTTTAAAAAACAGCGAAGATCGTTTTTCCGACCCAAGGCGGTTCGGCCCGGGGCGACGGGGCGACGGCCCCCTTTATTATTGAGCTATTTTAAAAACAGAAGGCTGCTTTTTGATACAGACGAAGGTACCAAGAGCTACTCTATCTCGAGTGGTGTACCCCAAGGGTCAGTGTTTGGCCCACTATTATGGAACCTCTTGTATGACGAGGTGCTAAAAAGACAGCAACCAACAGACGTGAAACTAATAGCGTATGCGGATGATCTCATGGTGGTAGCAGTGGCCAAACAATTAGCCGACCTAAGAAACAAATGCAATGAGTGCTTAAATGGTCTATGCCATTGGTTCTCTTCTGTGAATTTGGAACTGGCGGAGCAAAAAACTGAAGTTTTGCTCATAAGCACCTAGAAGGTAGAAAACAATTAGAGCTCACCATAGGGGAGATCGAGATTACTTCGCAGCCGCAACTGAAGTATCTGGGAGTAATATTAGATTTTAAATTAAAATTTAAAGAACATCTGGAGTTTTCCTCCAGTAAAGCAAACAAAATTTACAATGCTCTATCGAGAATGATGACCAATACAGGCTGTGTGCGTTCCAGCCGGCGATTCTTAATAGCGAAAGCAATGAGTTCCGTAATACTGTACGCAGCACCAGTATGGATACAGGCAATGAATATAGAAGCGTATGCTAAACAAATAATTGCAGTGCATAGGTTTTCTGCAATTCTAGTAATAAGTGCTTTCCGGACTACATCAACCGACGCTGCTGAAGTATTAGCCAGCATGCCGCCCATTGGCATCCAGGGAGATGAACTCGAGCATTTATATCATCTATCAGCGCCTAAAACAGTATCGGCAAAGACAGAGGAGAATAACAAGAGCATTACAATGTGACAGAAGCGGTGGAATTCCTCATCCAAAGGGTGCTGGACCCACCGACTCATACCGGACATCCACTCGTGGATAGACAGACGACATGGGGGGCTTTCATCTGACCCAAATACTTAGTGAACATGGGTGCTTTGGAAGCTACCTTTTTACTGTCCGACGAAGATTCTGAACATGTATTATTTTATTGTCCCCTAATTTGCAGAAATTTAAAATTCATTGAAGATCCGCTACGACGAAAAGATATGGTTTTCATCATTAGCGTTAAAAAATCTAATATTGTTTTAAAGTTACACTAATACCTGCGTTTGGTTCGTGTTCGGTTAATAAACCTTTTAATAATACTAGTATGTATGTATATTTACGTTAAAAATGTCAAGACAATTATCTATTAATAATTTTCAAACGGTCTATATTAACAACCCATATTTATAAAAAGGATTATTCCTCACACGCTATGTATACATATACGGTATTAATTACTTTTAACAATTATTTAAAGTAAATATGTTTTTACAATTGAATAAAGCAAATTAATATAGAAAATACTGAATTTTACTTACTTACTTAAATGAATTGAATTTGTTAGTAGTAACAAATGGTTAACAACCACAATAACATATCGAGGTAACAGATTTACTTGTTACTGCTAACAAATAAATAAAAAATACGATAACATATTATATTTATATGTTTAAGGTAACAAACTGCTGATAACACTAACAGAAATTTGTGTGGCAAATACCCTTATTATGTATAACTTATTGGTAACCTACCCTGCCTGGCGTGACCGAAACTCCAATACTTTTACACAATTTTTCTTGTCACTAAGACTCCTTCTCAAATCTTTGAAATGAGTAAAAGGTCAATCTTTGTGTCTTTTATTTGTTTTATAATATAAGCTCTTCACTCAACAAATGTTAAGCAAAAATAAACAACAGACAAACTGATTTTTTTAGTTGTCACTGCTTATTGAAAACGATGGATGTGAAAGCACACAGCATGATACGGTGAATTTGACGTTTGTTGATTCGTTGTGACAAATTGAATTCGAAAGAAATCGGTTACAAACGCCTTGTGAAAAGAATTGTGTTATTTTGCTTGTGCATATTTGTGCAAAATTATTTAAAATATCAGTGGTGTTTCGTTCAATATTTAAACTATTTGTGACTATAAGAATAACTGGAAAAAGGGTTAGTAGAAAAACTATTAAATAAAATGGAAAGAAATGCATTTAGTGCATATATGAGCCGTGCAAAAAGGTTTTTAATCTTAGTGCATCTGAATTTGTGAAAAAGATGAAAATTTTGATTTTTCTTGAAACTTCAGCGATAGCTATGATAGAAAATAATACATTTAGTTCAGTATTAAAAGCATGGGTTTTAAGAAATAGGTATTCCACAATACAGTAACCGATCTTCTACAAATGTTGCGAAAAATAGGTTGCACAAACTTACCTTTAACGGCTCAAAGTCTCCTAAGTACCAGCCAAGAAAGGTAAATATTCAAACGATTCCAAGTGGATCTTTTTTATATAGAGGAATTCAAAATCATTAAAAAAAATGATTTCCTCAACTTAAAAATAAAAATAACATTGTGCCTGATGTGAAAATAGATGACCTCAAATTATTCTAGAATTCGGATAGAGTATTGTGGCCTATTCTAACATCCATAGTTGATTTTCCAAACGAATTATCGTTTACAATTGCATGCTTTTATAGAGCAGAAAAACCTTGGAACATCAATAATTTTTTTAAGGAATTTTGCGAAGAAGTGAAAATGGTCTTCAGGTTGGTGCTTACCCTGTAAAGCAGAAATTTGACAATCGTTTGTTTTACTGCGGTGCTCCCGCTCGATTTTTTTGCAGGTGCGCACTGGAAAAAGTAGTTGTTCTAAATGTGATCAAGTGGGGACTACAAAGAAAGGAGAGTTTGTTTTTCAAAACAAACAAATCATTTAAGGACTGGCCAATTTTTTAAAAATATAAATGACCGATCACATCACATTAATTCTGTTAAATTTGGAGAAAGCATTTTAGAGTCAGGAAATTTCCCCTAGATCTTGGTGTATGTAAAATGTGGCTTCAGTTGTTGATTAGAAAATACAATAGAGGGGATGCTCTTGCAAGATTACAGATTGCTACACTGTAGAAGATGGTGAAACGTTTTACAAGATTACAAAGAGGGTATTTTCGTCTATTTTGGAGTTAAAATCTAGATATATCACTTGGCCTGATACCAATGAAGGACAAGATATCGTTAAAACAACATACAATTAGCTGCCGCATTGCGTAGGGTATATTGACGGTGCTGAATTGAAACTTGCAGAAGCACCAGTTGCTAACCATTCGGCTTATTTTTCAAAAAGCCGAATCTATTCCATAAAGGCACAAGTTGTATGCGATTAACAGTTAAGGATTCGACATGTAGTAGCGGGGCACTTTGGTAGTGTACACGATGCTCGCATGTTTCGTACTAGTGCTCTCTCCACTCAGGAAGGCTCACTTTTTTCTTCTTCTCAATGGCTCCTGCTTATCCATTGCTGACCACTCTTATCACGCCATTTCGATCAAATTCACAACAAATGGACTATTCAAAGCGTAAAGCTTTCAGCTTGCGTCCTAGCAGATATCGCGTGAGGATTGAACATTGCTTTGGGATTCTAAAAGAACGCTTTGGCGGCCTCAAATAATTAAGAATACGTATTCAGGACGAAAAAAGTCATATTCTATGTTCCAACTGGTTTATTGTTTGCTGTATATATACATAACATTTTCCGAGCTACAAGTACTTCTAACGATATTGAATACGTAGACAATATAGTTGTCGATAGCGACGAAGAATCAGATGAATTTCCTTCACATAAAAATGGCCGGCGAATAACTGATGCTGAAGCCAAGCGCAAATCTTTATACACAATAATGTTTGGTGGTCAATAAGTCGTTAATTAGTAATACACATATGTATGTTATACATAGTGGTATTAGGTATACCAACTCTATTTTTGATATAACTATTTATATAAGTTCATACTTACGAAACCTAAAGAAATAATCTAACTGCCATAAATAAATACAAATGAAATTTAGTATATTTAATTGTTTTTATTTTCATATTTTTTTTCAATTTCGTAAATAGCCACTCTTTCTTTCATTTCCAATTTTAACATCTTGCATTTTTCATGAGTTTACATTTTTCTCAATTCTATGTATAATTTTTTTGACTCAATATCTAACTTTCTTTCCTGAATTTTCTTTTCCTCCTCGAATTTATACTTATCAAATTCCAGCTTCTTCGCTTCCATAGCAATTTTTTCTGCTTGGATAACGGCCAATTGTCCAACGGATGATTTCGGAGGCCGAATAGATCGTTAGTATGTTGATACCGGTGTGGAGATTGGTGCGATCGAAGGTGCGGCATTTGATGGCGCAGCAAGTACACATTCTTTTTCCAAGAATTCTACTTCAAATTCTAGTGCAGGACTAACTGGACTTAACTGAGGCGAAGGAAGGTTACTTTCAACCAGTAACGGTTGCATGGCCGGCAACCGCTTTCCAAATATTTCCCTCAACTGGTCGTAATATGGACAGATTTTAGCAATTTTTGCTGGAATTTTCAATAAATTTAAAATATCTGTATAATACTGACCTTCGATGGTTCCGCCGTCAGCTTCATTTTGTAGTCCTGCACCCGTTGACGAGAGCCAGTCATTGGCTTTACGGTACTGCGCCTTCAAATGTCGGACCTTCCACCGCACCAGATCCCATGAGACATGCAACAACGATTTTTGTAAAAATCGTTTATAAAACAATTGCGCAGTTGGAGCCTGAAATAATAGAAAACCGAATTAAATCAAAAATTAAAAAAAAAACGTATAAACCTACCTCAAATTCCGACTCTTCCATTAAAAACTCTATAATAGAGTGCACCTCACTCTCCTTCCACTTTTTGTTTGGCTGCTGCCTTTTCCTCTTCGCTGGGGGCGCAACTTCGGTATTCATTCTTATGGAAAACTGTAAAAATTCTCTAGAATTTAAATAGAAATTATAAAATCTATTTAAAACTTACCTTTACTTACTTACCTTACTGTTTATAGATTTGAATTCAGCGCACCCAAATTAACTAGAATCAGTTGATAAATTAATAAATAAATAAATGGCCTGTGTAATCCAACACATTTCTAAAATGTATTTCGTAAATATATGTACATGCTTCATTATGTTTATATCTTTTTCAGAAGTTTTTAACATGTTAAAAAATATTTCCACCCAACTACAAGAATTGACTTTAAAAGTTGGTAATATGGAAAAGAAGATGGACAGCTTTATGAAAGAAAATGTACGTTTATACCCATAAAAGTTTTTTTTGTTCTATAAGTAATCATCAATACAAAGAGAACATATGGTTTATTATTGTTGTTTAAGAATTATTTAAGTTCTATTTAAGTTCTCTTACTGCACTTGTTCTTTTTTTAGATAATTCAAAAAAGCGAAGAAATGGCAAAAAAAAAAAACCGGCCGCGAATGCAAAGCACAGTATATACAGTAGAAAACCGTTTCGTGGTAGCTTTCTGAGGGGTGAATAGCAGCCATCTTGGATTTTCAGTGGTAGCAACGCAGTGCTGTATATATTGAGGTAGTAAATAAGAGGCAAAAACTACAAATATTGTTATTTAATATAAATCAAAAACGATTTATATATGGTATATTTTTATTAATAGATGCTTTAAATGTCATAGTGTATCATATTTCGTCCTTAAAACATTGATTTACTAATAATCAGATATTTTGCAAGTAGTGAGTTGTTATATATAAAATGTGTCTCCGGTGTTAGATTTCTCGGTGGTGAGTTTTCTACGGCTGCGCTTGTTTACATTAGATCGACAGAAAACATAAAAGCTGCTGCTTTCCTAAGCCAATCTTATTTTTTAACTTTAAATACGCTTATTTTATTTAAATAAGTTATTTTTAAAATTATATTCTTATATCTAAATGAAAATTCCAACTACGTTCCAACTTTTTTGTTGTAACGGTTAACCAATTTGTATATGTCAAAATATAGCTTACCACCCAGGACTGCATCCGTTTCCATGCAAAAGTAAAGAAATTCTTGAAGCGTGCTTAACACTTGTTAAAAAAAAACAACTTACATAACATGTATTATCCCAGTAAAATTTAAGAAACATGCAAGGTAATTCAAAATTATCACTTAAATGTAAATACTTGCATTTCATAATATCTATTAAAGTGTTGCTTATCAAACTTTAAAATTTATATGTACTAACACAACGCCCTGATTACCATGAAAATAGCAAAAAAAGTGTTATACAACTTCTTCTTCTTCTTCTTCTTAATTGGCGTAGACACCGCTTACGCGATTATAGCCGAGTTAACAACAGCGCGCCAGTCGTTTCTTCTTTTCGCTACGTGGCGCCAATTGGATATTCCAAGCATAGCCAGGTCCTTCTCCACCTGGTCCTTCCAACGGAGTGGAGGTCTTCCTCTTCGTCTGCTTCCTCCGGCGGGTACTGCGTCGAATACTTTCAGAGCTGGAGTGTTTTCATCCATCCGGACAACATGACCTAGCCAGCGTAGCCGCTGTCTTTTAATTCGCTGAACTATGTCAATGTCGTCGTATATCTCGTACAGCTCATCGTTCCATCGGATGCGATATTCGCCGTGGCCAATGCGCAAAGGACCATAAATCTTTCGCAAAATTTTTCTCTCGAAAACTCGTAACGTCGACTCATCGGTTGCTGTCATCGCCCAAGCCTCTGCACCATATAGCAGGACGGGAATTATGAGCGACTTATAGAGTTTAGCTTTGTTCGTCGAGAGAGGACTTTACTTTTCAATTGCCTACTCAGTCCGAAGTAGCACCTGTTGGCAAGAGCAATCCTGCGTTGGATTTCCAGGCTGAAATTATTAGTGGTGTTAATGCTGGTTCCTAAATAGACGAAATTATCTACAACTTCAAAGTTATGACTGTCAACAGTGACGTGAGAGCCAAGTCGCGAGTGCGACGACTGTTTGTTTGATGATAGGAGATATTTCGTTTTGCCCTCGTTCACTACCAGACCCATTTTCTGTGCTTCCTTGTCCAGCCTAGAGAAAGCAGAACTAACGGCGCGGGTGTTGAGGCCGATGATATCAATATCGTCGGCATACGCCAGCAGCTGTACACTCTTATAGAAGATGGTACCTTCTCTGTTTAGTTCTGCAGCTCGAACTATTTTCTCCAGGAGCAGGATGAAGAAGTCGCACGATAGGGAGTCGCCTTGTCTGAAACCTCGTTTGGTATCGAACGGCACACCCTAAGATTTTCTAGAGTTGAGTATATGTATGTAAACAATGCAAAAGTTTATTACTGTATATACTGAGATGCAAAGTGCAAATTCGTAAAGTTCACCAATCAGTATGCCGAGTGACTGGCAAAGAAATCGACAATGCCCAAACTGAAATTGCTTCCACCCTTCCCTTAAAAACACTAACTTCAGCTTTGAAAATGGGAACCAATAAACAATAGGGGTATTCTTTTGCTCTTGCAAAACCCTTGCACGGTGCAAGAATTGCATATATTTCCTCTGGGTGCACCGGCACAACAACAAACACACGCAGAAAATTATTTGCAATGGCTGTAAAATATGTCAGACCAAAACCGAAGTATATTTGCTTGCAATGTCACGCAAAAATATAATTGCAACCCTGTTTTAGCTGTCATTTTACATAAAGACATATTACGTCGTTAAATTGTTGAGGAAGGTAAGTTTTAAATAGATTTTAAAATTTCTTTTTAAATTCTAAAGTTTTGTTACAGTCTTTTTGTTAAAAATGTATGCAGAAGGTGCGCCAATTCACAATAGCCATGCATAATAGTCATTCACAATAAATTGACCGAATCAGCCGTTCATATATCACTAGATTCTGCAATGGGTGCTATCGTGCTCTTGTATATTTCGGTATAGTATTTTTGCAATCTGCAATCTTGCAAGAGCAAGAGAATACCCCTAATATTTACACTTTTGCGAAATGTTTACAACTTAGAGAAATAGTTTGTTTTAAGGAGGACGGGTATTTGTTAGCAGCGTGTCATTGTTCACTTTTGCAAATGTTAAACTATTTGTTACATTTGTTTAGAAAGTGGGAAAAAGGTAACACATCGCCACTTGATGTTCAATGGTTTCTCGCTCTAACCAATGGCAAATATCGCATGCTGTCTAGTTCTAAGTTATGACATACATTTGTTATCAAATCTTTTTACAGTCTGTTACGGGTAAAAAATACTTTTGTTAGCGCATAGCATCCCATGCGTTATGCACAACAAAAAGTATTTGTTACCCAAATTTCTGTTAGAGTTATTATTTTGGTTAGCAGTTGGTTAACTTTAACATATAAACATGTTAGCAGTAACAAGCAGTAACTAGCATATCTGTTACCTCTATTTGTTACCCATTTGTTACTTCTAACAAATTCAATTCTTATAAATAAAGTTCAGTATTTTTAATATTATTTTGTTTTATACCATATATATGTATACATAGCATGTGAGGAATAATTAATTCTAAAAACTCGTTTTGTTAATATGTCAAAGTTATTAATAGATAAGCCATTTTTAACGTAAATATACAAGTACATACATATTATTACAAGTTATATTAAGGGGTCAGTAGGGTAATCTGGGCTGTTTTCTTGAAATTTTTTTCACATATCATGAGGTACATATATCGTGGAGTGTATAAACACATTTTTTTGGAATTTTTCGATGACATCTGTCGGAGAAATGGCTGGGTGAATGAAATGTGTCATGAAAAAATGTTGATAAATAAAAAAGTAATTCACGCTTTTTTATTTTTTTCATATTTTTTACATCAATTTTGTCATAACATTGTCAATAAATCATAAAAAATATAGGGACGATAGCCAGGTGTTTTGTGAACATTAAAAAAAAATTAAGCAAATCGGTTAAGTAGTACAACCGGAATCATGTCCGCCAGTTTAAAAAGTATGTGTTGAGGAAAACGCGTTTAAAGTTTGAGGTGTGCACTCCGAGCGCTCCGAACGTCGAGCGGTATTATTATTTTTGGGTCTTTTTCGAAACCTTCCAATGGCAAAGCGGGTTTCGGCATTAATTCTAAGGGTATATGGGAACAGAAAAAACAATTTTTTTTGGAAAAAAGATTACCCTACTGATGGTGTTAAACGCTGACCCAGCTATGCCGTTTCAACGTTCATTAAATGCTGTTGGAATAGCGCCTCAAAATATTTATCACACAACCATCGGATAACTGTAATAAAGAATAAAATATTATATTAGCAAAATTCATTAATTGAAAACTTTTTGTGACAAACTCAGTTGTTTCCAACGCTATTCACTTTTTCATCTCGATGTCATAAATGATATAGCAAAGTTTCTCTCTCATAATGTAGTTTCAAAGGCAGCGGTGTGATTAAATGTATAACCACCAAGCAGCTGCAACTGTAAACAAGTAATTTCATAATTTTATTAAGCTTCTTTTGTCTAACTATATTTTTATACAAATATATGTACGAAGTGCCACTAACATGAAAGAGATATCATGTGATATCAGGACCAGCGTTGTCCAGTCGTTTTGTAAACTTACTCCAATCATTTTTTCTCGTATTTTTAAACTGCAAAAAATAAAGTTTTAGTTAAAAGCATTCGCCTTGATTTCTATATATGTATAGGTATATTTCAAATAATTATTCGTAATTAAAATATTTATAATAACGCCAAAATTAACCAAACTATTGCGCATTTCGCAGCTTTTGTTAGTAAATTTTCTTGAAAAATTGTGTATCGCCTTTTCTCTTTTAACATATTAATATTTCCATAACCTTGAAAGTCGATAGTTTTTCTCTTTCTTACTTACACCTTCTCCCATTCAATCGAAAACTGTACAAATTGTAACAGTGTTTGTGAACAGCTGAAAATGTTTCAGTGTGTTTGTGCAATCTTTTACCTCTGTCTTGCAGAGTGTTCTTTTGTTGTTACATTGTTGATACATGTCCATTAAACGAACAATTAACATAATTGTTTTAGTTCATGGCAGATAATGCACTTTTCTGAAAGTGTCGAAAATGATGAAAAAATAATGTGCAAGTTATTTGTTTACACCTACTTCATTCAAATAGGGTTTTCACATAGTCTCATAAAGTTATAAGTTATAACGATTCGAAAACATAGCATTGAGAATTGTAAATGTGTAAACTCATTATTGTATGTAATCCAACAACAATTTTTTTTTAAACAAGTGTAAAAATTTATAATTTTATGATTTTACGATGCTTTACGACGGGTTGTGAGTACCCCAAATGTTTTTATTGGGTGTGTGTAAACTGTTGCAACCATAGTGTTGTTGGATCTAATTCTGGCAAAGGCACTACCAATGCATTGTTATTCGCCAAGCGACGCATACTTTCTACAACTGCTTCTAAAGGTCACCTACAATGGAAACAAATAAAATAAATACCGTAAAGATTTATATAATTTACTTTCTTTTGTTCGGGGTTTTTCCCCTTTTGGTTTGATGAATCTAGTACATTTTCATGAAACCACTGTTGGCGAATTTAAAAAGATAAAAAAGAGAACCATAAAAATGCTTTGTAAAACATATAATACCGCAGTTAAAAATTTACGTTGGTAACGGTAAAAGTAAAACTTTAAGAAATAAATTAAATACCAAAGTTAGAAAGTTCCGTGTTGTTTCAACAATTAAAGAAATTGTATTTGTATAATTAAGCTTGGTTAAATGAGTTAAGCATCCATCCCCTCTATCCGGTAAAACTGGCGCATCCTAATACGCCAGCTTAATTCACCACAGCTGATGACATTACAACACAACACCAATGTAACACACCACTCTCGTACGCAACCCAACTCACAAAAGGAAGCGACAACGGGAAAGTCATCAATTCGTCAGCTGCAGTTCGCCCAACACTACATCAACATTCGCAACACCCGCATCGCTGATACACTGCGTCACGTTAATTTACTTCGCTACGATCAACATCGATCCTGTGCGCTACGAAAATACTTTTGTTTCGTCAGCGGGCCCAAGCGTCACATCACTTTAATTGTTGATACCATTTTTACGATCCACTCCTTCTACGTACAGCCTTGGATCAGCCGCGATCCTGATCTATTTATATATCACCAAGTTCAACAGCGATCACGCACATATTCATTTGACCATTTAATTAAGTTTTTCATTAAGTGTAAATAAAATTTGCGGTAAAAATAAATTGTCACTTGCATATTTCATATTACTTAAAAGGAATGCATTTTCACTATTTAAGTTTAAGTGACTCATAAAACCTTATACATATACAGTGGTATGCTTCCCCCTTAGTTGGGCACGCAATTGTTCATGGTCCTTCGAGCCTTACCGAAAGGCACCTCGGATAATTAATAAAAAAATAAAATAAAAAAATTAAATACATACATATGTATGTACAGATATGTCCATATAAACAGTGAAATGAACATACATACATAAATGTGTATACACAAATTGTGGTGACAAAATTTAAAAAAAATACGGTACAAACCACAAACTAAAACAAAAAAACCAAATAACAAAGTGCAGTGACACAGAGACATAATTGCGGTAGAAAAAATTTAAGCATATTTAAACATAATAAAAATCGAATTAGAAACAAATGAAAGTGCAGTGCAGTACACAAAAGTTATATTCGTACATACACATGAAATATAAAGATTTACGGCGGGTGAAGTGACAAACACAAAAACAAATTACATAGAAAATAAAAATACACAAAAAAAAACAATTCCAACAAACCCAAAAAAACCCAACACAAACCGGGCGCGAACTCAGCAAACAAAACAAAATATAATAAACAACCGGGCGCGAATTTAACAAACAAACCAACAAACAACACTTTCAAGAACCCCGTAAGCAGCTGGCAGAAGGAAATAGGAATTGGAAGAATACGAGCAGGCATACGATCCATAAAAATACACCCTACAAAACTGAAGTGAGCGTATTAAGTTCATTTAATTTAATTTTATTATGAATATACATACATACATATGTATGTAAAAAATTTATGGGTTATGTATGCAATATTATAACTCTAGTAACGATTCCGTTGATTAGTTTAAAACGGTTAACTAAAATTTCGGATTTAACAAAAATAATCCGGTCTTATATATGTATATTCACTTATACATATTTAAATATATACTCATATATGTTGCTGGCTAATAACCTTTTGCCTATTTATGTTTAGCAAAACGTCTTCTGTAAAATAAAAAAAAAGAAAAAAAAAGCAGTAAGCAGGATAAACAAATAAGCAATTGAAAATTTAAAAACACAACTTGCAATATCAAAAAACAAAACTAAATGCAAACATGCATACATACATACATACATATATGCTTATTGACACAATATATATCTAAAGTAAATACCTACATACATAATAAATACATTTCCTAACATTTTATATTAAAAATACATATTTACATATGCACTAACAAAGGAAAAAACCCTTTATTCCAGTCCGCCAAATACATTACAAAACAGAAACAAAATAAATGTATTAACAAAGAGTATACGGGAGCATACAGGGACATTACCCAATTCGCTTTCGCGCGTTTTTCTCAGTGCGAACATACATACATATGTACATATATATATGCATATATTTGTATATATAATCTGCCTGCAATTATACCCTTCACTGGGACTAAATACTAAATTATTAAAATTATAAATTTTAATTAGTGTTCAAAAAAAGTAATTTTGAAATTAACTAATCATTAAAAGGTGATAAAGTAAATATAAATTCATTGAATTAAATTTATTAAACGAAAAAAAAAATCGGTTAAACGCAATTAATTAATTTGATGCATATTTGATCATATACACTTGCATATTGTGTATTCTAAGCCCACATTGGCAATTATCCGGCAATACCTCTTGTTCTTTGGCAAACAAAAACAAGCAGGATTGCGTACAAAAAGCGAATTGATCTCTCTAACGAGCTCTCAATTGCTTAAGAACATAACTCAGAAATACATACTAACAATTCGTGCATACTTAGGCACAAAGCGAATTGATCTCTTTAACGAGCTCTCAATTGCTTAAGAACAAAAACATAATCATAAAATCGAATTGATCTCTTCAACGAGCTCTCAATTGCACAAAATATAAGTACATATAAAAGTACATACTAATGTGTATACAAGTCCGAGTATTAGGGTGTACCTAAGTGCAAAATATTCGGACATCAAATATTTTAATATTTAAAAAACGCATTTTAATAGTCATTAACAATAAAAAAAAAAAAATTAATAAAATAATATTGCAATAACATTGCAAATAAATAAATTAATTAAAAATCCGTTTACAGATATAATCTAAAAATAAAAAAAAGGATTCAATTTATTATACTTTATCGCTTTTATTAGAATACCATAAATCTGTTTACACTGACAAAATATTTAACAGTATTTTAATATAGAATATACAATTGCAAAAATGGTTAATGACGACACAAATCAAAACACATCTGGAGCTACACGCTCAAAACAGGTTGTAAAATTTATTTCACAAAGTGACAGTTTATTACGATACTGCACTAGATTTGCCTCCTCACCGATTCACGAAAACTCTGAATCGTTATTAGAAGTAAAAGGCTAAAATCTTAAAAATTTTTGGACTCGTTTCCAAACGGCTCATGACGCCATTGTAGATTCTGACGATTCAGATCTACCACAAAATTTTAAATTATCTGCTACCGCAATATACGAAAACTGCTTAGACCAATATGAAGAAACAAAAGGTATGATCTCCGATCAATTAAAGCTAATTAAAGCAACTGCACCTACTCCCCACAGCAGAGTAGAGCTACCATAAATAAACAGTCAAGAGGCAAGTTCAGGCATCCACCTCGAAGTGCCCGCATGTGACACAGAAACATTCTATGGAGGTTATGAAGAATGGCCGTCCTTCCGGGACATGTTTACAGCCGTTTACATCAACCATCCAGAACTATCAAAAGCATAAAAATTGTATCACCTCCGATACAAGACAAAAGGTCAAGCAGGCGTCATAGTAAAACAGTTCGCTCTTAATGACGATAATTTCAATTTGGCTTGGGAAGCTCTAAAAGAGAGATATGAAAACGGAAGAATTCTGGTCGATAAACAAGTAACGACACCATTAAACTTGCCTAAAATCAAGAAAGAAACAAGTGAAGAATTTGTAAGACTACAATCCACTGTTCCTAATTGTTTGTCGTTTCTGTCGACACAAAATATTCCCACAGACAGCTGGGACCCAATTCTGGTAAACATTTGCACCGCCGCATTACCAGAAAAGTTGTTACTTCTATGGGAGCAATCGCTCTCATCACGAAAAAAGTGCCCAACGTGGCAACAAATGAAAGATTTTCTCACCACCCAATATAAAATTGCGGAAAGGTTAGAAGGAAAAATAATCAAAAAAAAAGAACATTAAACACGACCAAAACCGAAGCTTTAATAGACCCCAAGTTAGTAACAAAAACAGTTTAAACAAAAACTTTTACAAAACACAAATGTTCACATCAGAACAAAGAAAACAAACGTCATGCGAACTATGCAAAAGAGGGCATAAAATTACATCTTGCGAGAGGTTTAAAAACTTAACAGTTAACGAACGAAATAATTTTGTCAGGTCAAAAAGACTTTGCACAAATTGTCTTTCACATGCGCATACATATAAAAATTGCAAAAGCAAAGTTAGTTGCTTCCATTGTCACAAAAGACACCATTCAATGCTTCATTACAGCAGATATCCTAACTTACTCCAAAAAAACGCTTGCACAAAAGAAACCACGGGTTTAGCAAAAGCAAATCCCGAAATCCACAATTTTAAAAATTGCCAAGAGACACCATGTTGCTCAAAGGCACAAAAAGCTCAAACGCTACAAAGCGAAACACAAAGTGGACTAATTACAGAACCAATTATCACCATGACAACAAGAAAAAACAAAATCAATACCTTAATTCACAATTAAGGAAATTTCGAGATATAAGGAAACTTCCTCCTATATTAAAAGCACATACAACTTTTCGGCCCCGCAAGATGGCTTTCGCCAATAATGAAAAAAAAAACAATTCTGAACAGATCCTAGAGCGGTGGCGGGCTACTAAACGCCAAATTAGCGCATACATAAAAACATAAAATAAAAACAAATAAACACAGTTGTATCAAAAGTCGAAGAATCGACATTTTTTCGTAAATTTTCAGAATAAATAAAATCTTAAACAAAACCAACGAGCACCATATGCCCAATGCGATAGTGTGACGCACTCAGGCTTACAAAAAGAGGCTTATCAAAAGCTAAGGTCGTTCTTATCATTCTTACATAAGCGCTCCTCATAAGAGTTGGTGAGAGTCTGTTGTAAAGCTTGAACATCCCACTTAAAAAATTATAATTCTAATGAAGCCGTTCGCAATTACCGGCCACTCTCTCGCAAGATCCTTCTATTGTCACAGCCCTAACTCCAGTGCTAAGGAGTACCCATTCTGGCCATATCTGAGCCAGGCGTGGAGTCACTATCCTTCATTAGCCGAGAATAAATTAAATGCAAACAATTGCCGTTCATACAGAAAGGGCAAATAATAAATAATCCACTTAATAAAACGATAAAAGTGAAAACGAAAAAGTCGCAAATACAAAAATTGTCAGTAAAATCAAATAAATCCGCAAAATAAAGTTGCTTCTCTTAAGCACCTACCCGCATATTAAAATGCACATTTAAATACATGGGTATGTTTCAAACCAAAATCCGTTCTCTACACACACGGACAAACATGAGTATATTACAACTCCATCAAGAAATACTTCCGCGCTTCGGCTACTCCACCAGTAGTACGTCGAAATACAAACCTATACGTACACTACTAGGCAAAATATTCGCCTAGGGGGCCCAGGATGGTTAAATGAGTTAAGCATCCATCCCCTCTATCCGGTAAAACTGGCGCATCCTAATACGCCAGCTTAATTCACCACAGCTGATGACATTACAACACAACACCAATGTAACACACCACTCTCGTACGCAACCCAACTCACAAAAGGAAGCGACAACGTGAAAGCCATCAATCCGTCAGCTGCAGTTCGCCCAACACTACAACCACATTCGCAATACCCGCATCACTGATACACTGCGTCACGTTAATTTACTTCGCTACGATCAACACCGATCCTGTGCGCTACGGAAATAGTTTTGTTTCGTCAGCGGGCCCAAGCGTCACATCACTTTAATTGTTGATACCTTTTTTACGATCAACTCCTTCTACGTACAGCTTTGGATCAGCCACGATCCCGATCTATTTATATATCACCAAGTTCAACAGCGATCACGCACATATTCATTTGACCATTTAATTAAGTTTTTCATTAAGTGTAAATAAAATTTGTGGTAAAAATAAATTGTCACTTGCATATTTCATATTAGTTAAAAGGAATGCATTTTCACTATTTAAGTTTAAGTGACTCATAAAACCTTATACATATACAGTGGTATGCTTCCCCCTTAGTTGGGCACGCAATTGTTCAAAGCTCATCAGAATTTTATCTGCAATTAGAAACATATATACATAAGTACATACAAACAACATATAATGATATACACATAACCAGATAACCAGAAAATTGGAAAGTACTGAGTGTCATCTAAAAGCACATAAAAACACTAAATAAACAAACAAATAGTTAATTTAGGCATAACGGAGCCATGTTTACCTGTTTAGCAGATTCGCCCAAACTCTGCGCAACCTTTTTTTTTGTAGAAACTAAAAAAATAAACAATAAAAACGCTTTGTAACACACAGGTATATAAAGCCACAATCAACAATAATGATACTCATAATCACTATTGCACATAATTTTCACTTACACTAAATTTTCAAATAACACGGAGTCCAATCGCATTTCCTTATTGAGATTACTAGCTGCACTCTCTAATATGCGTTTCTGTCGTGTTAGTTCTTACTTATCATCTTTGGTATAGCACGTTGTGTTTCACACTGGGACGCACCCAAATCTAAAAGTCGAATTGTTGCATTGAATTCGTAGAATCCACGATTTTTAAAAACGCTACTAACTGCATCTTTAAACTTTTACTTACCGACCTAGCCTGTAAATATGTAAGTGTTGTTGGCAGATTTGAGTTGAGATGTTTGATGGCTTCTACAACTGGTCCCCAAGACTCTTGGGCGCAATTGTTGAAAGACTGCCGGTGCAAGTTATAAGATTTGCCGAGGAAATATGTGTGGCTATAAGAAATTTCAATATTCTATCAAATATATTTAATAGTTCTTCCATTTTTCCTGTTCTGAAAATATTATAATTTAATAAATACTAACAAAATGTTAAAAATTAAACAAAATTACCAACTTACCTAACACTCTTCAAATTTTTAACTAATAACTGTGAATTCGGCCATTAACGGGGCATCTCGACAGGCAAAAATGTATTGTATTTCGAAGAGTCAACACAGCTCACTTACATACATACATACATATGTATGTATATACCGACGTCACTTTCGGTAATTTTAAGCGTAGTAGCGCGAGTATTAAGACGATTGCGTTAAATAATGAAAATAAAAAACGAAACAATAAGTACATTTTCTAAATAATTTAATATATTTTTCTAAAATAATAATATTTAGTTTAATATTGTTAATTAGCAGAAAAACTATACAAAATGTCAAATAAATCTTAAATTTAAGATTATTAAATCAAAATATCATGGCTCATATTAAATTTTTTAATTTAATTCGTATATAAAAATCATGCTGCAATTATTATTTTCCAAGAAAATCCTTTTGTAGACAAAAGTATTTTCCAACGGCAATTGCAATAGATTTGACAATTAATATGCCATAAACCCGAGATGCGGGGAAACATATTAAGGGGATTCTCTTGCTCTTGCAAGATTGCGCGATAACACAAAATGCAAAAATCTTATACCGAAATATGCAAGGCCAAGAGAGCACCCATTGCAAAATCTAGTGGAAAATTCTGCAATTCATGCACCGTGCAAGGGTTTAGCAATAGCAAGAGAATATCCCTATTGTAAAGAGATTTGACAAGAAATGTATTTAATTTTGTTAACACAAACATAAAAAACAAGATAAGCATATAACAGTAACTTTGAACAGGACAGCATGCCACATTTGCAATTGGTTAAAGGAAGGACATCAAATGGCCATGTGTTACATATTTCCCACTCTCTGAACAAAAGTAACAATAAGTTTAACGTGCTGAACACATAGAGAGCGACAGACTTCAAGCGACATCTCTCAAATATTAAAATACACACGGTCTTATGAACACCGTTATTTAGACAGCTGCACAACTACACGACAGCAGGAGTGAAATACACTAAATAATTTAAATTTTACTTATCTCTAATAAACCTTGAATGTAAGAAAGAACGCAGATATTCAATAATGGTATGATGAATTAATATAGAGTAGCGAGAGTATGCCAAATGAGGTTGTTGTTGTTAAATAAAATATAATTAAATAGAGAGAATAGAGAGTCGTTATATTTAAATATGCTAAGTTGTTGCTACATTAGCAAAGCTAAAGAGAAAGGGAAACTTAATTGTTGTTATTGTTAAATATATGTGTAACTTCCCCATCGTTAAATTTGTCGAATACCGAGACCATACCATTAGCCTAAAAACTTAAAATTCATATATCATTGTCTTACTTATAACTTAACTAAATCTCTTCAATATTAAATTTGTCTGCAAATTTATTTTGCCTTTTAATATTTGTAATATGTGCATTATCCAATTTACCTTTTATAAATTTTGCTTTTTCTTTGTGACGTAGATTTTTATAATTTTTAATACAACCTTATTTTCTGTTTTCCTTATAATTTTCTCTATACAAATTCCTTTTATTTATAGGTTTCGTGAAATGTTAAGTTATTTTTTCTATTAGTGGATTTCACCACAAAAATATTATTAGCGGATTTCACCAATATTTAACATGAAGGGATCGAAAATAGCAGAATTGAGCATTTTCATTGTTAAATGAGAAAAGTGATGCTAATTTCAATGTTTACAAATGTACGCTTACAGATTCGCGTGTTTACAATGCGCAAACGACTATGGATATCATTTATAGATATTCTCCATATATGTATTTGATAACAAACTTATCTATGTACATACATATGCATTCGCAATTTGACCTATTTAATGATAAATTCCATTAAATCTGTTGGAATTTATAATAAAGTCATATTTCCATTATTACCTAAATAAATATAGATACATGTATATTGGGCATTAGAGATTTTGATAACATCTTGAAGACCAAGCCGACGCACATATTCGCATATGGTTGTAATTACATGTACATACATATAAACAGATTTTTAAAAACCGTACACGTAATGATAAAATTTTTTTTGATAAAATCCCGTTTTGATAAAATCTTAAAAGTCATATGCATATAATTATGTGTGCATGTAACCAGATTTTAAAAAACCGTACGCATAAAGTTCACATACTTATGTATGTAATTTTGTGTTCATGTAAACAAATTTGAAACAATCATTCGCATAATGTTTGTACATTTGTCTACACACAACTTTGTATGTAAATATATACAATCATTGTTTCATACAAAAACTCCGTTGACACGGACAACCAATGAGCTGTGCCGAAAAAAATAAACGAATGGCCGCCGTTTGTCACCGCTTCCCTTGCCGCTGTACAGCTCCGCCAACAAACCAGCGTAAATATGTATGTTTGTGCGTGAGCTTGCATACATATCGACGCAGCTGCGTAAAAATATTTCAGAATTACAAAATATTTTTCACATTCCTTGACAAATACAGTCAATCCCGGTTATGTGCCACAATCAAAGATACAGATCCTTGTGGTTTCTCAAAAATAAAAATATAATATGGTACATAAGCGAGTGGTACTTAAAACAATAATTTCTATGTTTTTCAAAAAACAAACCGTGAGATGCAGCAAGACATAGGCAGTTAAGACGGATGATTTTCATTTAAGCGGAGTACTACTTAACCGGGACTGACTGTACACAAAAATCAGAAGAATATTAAATATTTTCTTTGAAAAATTTCTAGACTTGAAATTCGACAAATAAACTATGTTGTCTATTTTATTCTAATATTTTTTAATACTTATATTTCCGAGGTTGTCACTTTTTTCTTCCCATACATTTCAGAAATATATTCAATTTATGATTTTTAGCTTTTGAAATCGTCGCGAAAAGACGCTTGTAGGCAAGGCATGCTCGGGGAGATGTAATGGCGTCTGCTTTTATGAATGAATCGAATATGCTTTTCGAAAGTACATTTGCGTTCATGAATGAAAATTTTGTTGTTGTGTAATTTACTACAAATTTTGACGTCGGCAATTTGGCTGCCATATTGGTTTCTGATGCTTTTCCAAACGATTGTTGTTTTTGTAGAATTTTTGCGGGTGACATATCCACATGTGAACGCATGTAAGTATGTATGTTGTGTATGCATTGTTTATGTGGGAATGTCATACGCACATACATATGTATTTACATGTGTACGTATATAAGTATGTGTGATGATGTTTTAGACGATTGTTGTTTTTGTTGAACAATATTTGAAGTTTTTGCGAGTGACATATTTACATTTGTATACAGATATGTATGTATATATGTACATTGTGTGTGCATTATTTGTGTGGGAATGTCATACGCATGTATGTAAATATACAGTAATATTTATTACTGATAAATGATAATATCTTGATTTGAAATTGATTTGTACTTGCATACATATCTCCAGGATAGATGCGTATGAAAGTTTTAAATGATAAGAGGTATGATTTCGTATATTATTATGGTAATATATTATGTTTTTAGGATATTACGATAATATTTCATATATGTATATAGCATATATACATACATGCATACGAAATTATATAATATTATCAAAGATAAGGAATGTTTAAAAGGTAGCTCATTTGCCCATTAACTACAAATATTACCATGAAAATAGCATAATTTAATAATAATGCTATCAATTTTGCATGAATTCACAAAAATTTGCAAAATTATATTCATATCAATTGATATGATAGCATGTAAAAGTATAAAAATATAAGCCAAAAGGCCAACAATCGTCTGTAAAAGCAATGTATATTTCTGAGCATTATTTTCATTCAATGCTCAGCTCTGTTCACTCATTTCTGTTAAAATTTCTCCTGCCGAGCCAAAAGTGGTGAAATCCACTAATAGAAAATTCATGGCTCTTGACAGTTCACACGCTTGTCCGTAGTTGAACCTTCTCTATATTATACGTTCTCTGCTAATACCAGCATGTCGTGTCTCATTTCTGTGGCACAAGTCAATTTGTTTAAATGTTTGCTCCTCTGAAACCATATCTTTTGCCATGTAAGAACACTTAAAAACTTCACATTCGGTTCATATTTATATAACTTTATTATCTTATTTTGTAAATTATTATTATTTTTTTGCCGTCATTTGTTATATGTTGAAATAAATCACTATTAACATCTTCTAAATTTATATATATTTATTTCTTATCATTAATTATTTCATTCCTTTACTTTCGTATTTGTTAAAACAATTGGCATTGGAAATCTATTAACCACTGTATCTAAAATGCCAATATGGTCATTTAAGTCTTATTGTTGCGAATGGATTGTCATTGCATCGTCATTTATATTCTTATAAAAGAATTTGTGCTACCGAAACTACCAAAATTTATTTCGTGGGGGACAGAATTTATTCTGCTTAAGAAGTCTGCTACGTGATTATCTCTCCCCCTTATGTAATCTACATATATTCATATTATAGTCGTTTAACTTAATTAACCACCGGTAAAGTCTTGGACTAGCGACTTTTCCATGCGTTTTTGTGTGCAACCACTTGGGTGGCTGATGATCAGAAGAAATGGTAAACTTAACTCCATACAAATATGGTGGAAAATAGCCAACAGCCCAAACAATGGCTAAGAGCTCTTTCTCCGTGACCGAATAATTACGCTCATGATCACTTAAGGTTCTACTGGTGAAACATATATTGTGCTTGTCTTGTTGCAGCACTGCTGCTTTGAACAAGAGCTTGCGTCAGTGGCCAATTCAAAATGTTTATTAAAATCAGGATACTTTAGTACCAGGGCTTCCGTAATGATTCGTTTCAGCTTTTCAAATGAATTAATAAAATTTGGATCATTTATATTATTTTATATTATTATTATATCTCCTGGGCCAGAAGCGATGAGGAAAAAGCGAAAGTTTTCTCAGAGAAACTAACATAAACATTTAGTCCTTTTGTGGTCAATGGAACCCTACCACAGCTGCAAGAATCGCAATACGTGGGTGAAATCCAACCAACAACAAATAAAGAAGTAGAAAATATTATTAAAAGTATATTTAAACCAAAAAAGGCTCCCGACTTAGACTTGGTGACTGCTGATGTACTAAGAAATCTAACGCGAAAAGCAATAGCAAAGCTTACGACGATAATAAACGCTTGCTTAAATCTCAGATACGTCCCAATGTCATGGAAAGTATCTGAAATCATTATGGTGCAAAAACCTGGCAAAAGCGCACATGAAGCCTCGTCATATCGTCCAATTTCACTGTTGCCTATCTTTTCCAAACTACTTGAAGCTGTAATCATAAGAAGACTTCAGAACATAATTGAAGAAAAGGAACTTATACCCATTTATCAATATGGATTTAGATCTCAACATTCCACAATCGATCAAGTTCATCGAATAACGAGCATAATTGAAGATGCGAGGGAAAAAAAGCACAATTGCACAGCTGTTTTCCTTGACGTATCGCAAGCGTTCGATAGAGTATGCCACCATGGCTTACTTCTTAAATTAAGACTTCACTTTCCACAGTGTCTAACCGATCTAGTTGACTCCTATCTGAACAACCGCTACTTCAGAATCAAGCAGGGACAATCATATACTTCGTTACAGCCGATAAAAACAGGTGTACCCCAAGGAAGTGTCCTGGGTCCACTCTTATACATTTTATTTACTAGCGACATTCCTACGCCACCAAGCTGCGCAATCGCCACATTTGCAGATGATACCTGCATCATTACAACCGGCAAAAATAAAGTTGAGACGTCACACAGAACGCAATCTTCATTACCTCAAATAAAATCCTAGTCTACAACCAAACGCTAAAGCCCATTTGGACATACGGAATTCAACTATGGGGATGCGCTGCACCGTTATACATCGAAGCGGTGCAAAGATTCCAAAAAAAGGTTCTGAGAAAAATTGTAAATGCCCCGTGGTACATACGCAATTCAGATCTACATCGTGATCTCCGCATAAAAATGGTTCGGGTAGTCATTCACGAAACGGCATCGAAACATGCTACAAGGTTACAAAATCACGTAAACGCTGAAGCCCGGCAACTGAGAGAAACCACAAATAGCAGGCACAGATTGAAAAGAACTACGTTTCATGATCTATTGCGAATCTAAGGAAATAACAAATATGATTATATTTAGTTGTTACATTTAGTTTAAAAAAGAAAAGCTTGTTATTACAGCTTTTATTGTTTTACTTTATACATTGAGAAAAATATTGCTTGTTAGTTTAAATTTATCACTAGTTGCAATTTCAATGAAATGTAAAACCATCATTTATTACGTTTCAATAAAAAAAAATTGTATTATTTTTAGCGTCTTTTTTAAGAAATTTTACCATTGGATATGCTACATTCGCAAAATCCCTGAGAATTTCCTATAATAACCACATATACTCAGAAATGACTTAATTTGTTTAATGGTTTTTGGAATCTTTAAGCCCAACATAATAATATGTATGTTTAATTTTTTCGGGATTTAACTTTACACCGGGTGTCAAAACGTGACCCAGATAAAGAGTTTCCTTAGAGAAAAATTTACATTTATTTATTTGTATTTTTAATTCTGCTTCTCTTAACTTGGTCATAACTTATTTAATACTTTCAATGTGTTCGCTCAAACTTGTGGAAAGTATGAGTATATCATCCAAATACTGCATATATTTTATTGATTAAGTCTTTTACTACCCGATTAATTAACCTTTGAACGTTGCTGGAGCACATACTTATAATGTCCACGGGGTTTGGAAAATGCAGTTTTCAACCGGTCTTCTTCTTTAGCAAAAAGTTTGTGAAAGACTTTCGCCAAATCCAAAGTTGAGAAATATTGTGCACGTCCAAGTAAGTCTAGTAAACTGTCAATATTCGTGGCTAAATGAGATAAACCGCCCCCCCCTAATGCCACTACACGAATACACCACCACCACCCATACACCACACACACCGAACCTACATTCCACAGGACCCACACATCAACACTACCCACACGCGAGAGGACATCCACACACGCAAACACATAAAACACTGGTGAAAAGGGTCAACTAAAAAGTTTAAGATCAGTCTCGTTTTGATCTGTAATCGAAGCTAACGCATCGCCACTGTGGTCCTCGCGCCTTTTGGTTTAAATTAAGACAAACTTGTATTAATAGTTCCGAAGTATTATTCACATCACACTCAACATCCCCTGTTGTAAAGCCATTGGAAAATCGAAACTAATAAAATATCAAATCAGCATTGAAATTACTTTTATATACCTCAACCGTGTGTTTTATTGCAATTTGTGAAAGTGGTAAGTGTGTCAACGACAAAGTGAAGTGGGCACCTACTCAAACAGTGCTACTTCAAACATTGGTCCTTCGAGCCGGATAGAAAGGCACTATTTGGAAAAAAAAAACAATAAAAAGATTCAAGCGGCAAATCATTAAAGTGACACATACAAAAATACAAAAAATTAAAGGTGCGGTGACAAATACATGTTAATTTACATATGAAAAAAAATTGTCTTCTATTTCAAAAAAAAAAGGTGCGGTGACAGATACACATATATCTTCTTCTTCTTAATTGGTTGACACCGCTTACGCGATTATAGCCGAGTTAACAACAGCGCGCCAGTCGTTCCTTCTTTTCGCTACGTGGCGCCAATTGGATATTCCAAGCGTAGCCAGGTCCTTCTCCACCTGGTCCTTCCAACGGAGTGGAGGTCTTCCTCTTTCTCTGCCTCCCCCGGCGGGTACTGCGTCGAATACTTTCAGAGCTGGAGAGTTTTCATCCATCCGGACAACATGACCTAGCCAGCGGAGCCGCTGTCTTTTCTTTCGAAAACTCGCAACGTCGACTCATCCGTTGTTGACATCGTCCAATCCTCTGCACCATATAGCAGGACGAGAATTATCAGTGACTTATAGAGTTTGGTTTTTGTTTGTCGAGAGAGGACTTTGCTTCTCAATTGCGTACTCAGTCCGAAGTAGCACCTGTTGGCAAGAGTTATCCTGCGTTGGATTTCTAGGCTGACATTGTTGGTGGTGTTTACGCTGGTTCCAAGATAGACGAAATTATCTACGACTTCAAAGTTATGACTGTCAACAGTGACGTGAGAGCCAAGTCGCGAATGCGACGACTGTTTGTTTGATAACAGGAGATATTTCGTCTTGCCCTCGTTCACTGCCAGACCCATTTTCTGTTGCTTCCTTGTCCAGTCTGGAGAAATCAGAACTAACGGCGCGGGTGTTAAGGCCGATGATATCAATATCATCGGCATACGCTAGCACATATATACATATACAAAAAAAAAAAATATACATAAGCAAAAAAAAAATTTCAAGGAACGTAAAATATGTATGAAAAAAAAGTTCCGTCAGTTGACATATACATACAAACATATATACACATATAAAAAAGAATAAGCCAACCAACGAAGGGAAACTTAATCCTGCGGAACAAACACCAAAAACGGAAAAGAAACGGACAGGAAGCAGATACTAACACACAACACTAAAAATCAAAAAAAAAAAATAAAAAAACAAATTTCAAGTATTCACTTGACAAAATTTTCCGGCATACCCCTTATACTCAAAACAGTATAAGCCGGATTGCGCAAAAAGTAAGCTAGGCAATTGCGAAATTTAAAAAGAGAAAAGAAAACTAACAAAACCAAACATACATACATATATGCCAATAGTTACCACTTACATATGTACATACCTTAAATTCCGAAGCAAAGTGAGAAACAAAATTAATGCGACATACACCCACATGAATGTACATATGTATAAACAGCATAACTAAAATTTTTACATATTAACCAAAAGTGCATACCTGGGCTTCGCCGATTCTCTATTCCCGCGTTATCCGTACGGCAAATAATATACGCACGTATATATGTATATACGGCATGCAATTTGCCTATGCCGGTATATACAACCTACATAGGGTGCAAAATTAAATTAAAATTTAACAAATTTTACAAAATTTGGAAAAAATAAAACGATAAATGCGAAATTTTAATTTATAAAAAATTTTAAAATTTACTAATTAAAAAAAAAAAATTACGGTCAAAATAATACAAAAAATTTCAGGAAAAAGCAAATACATAAGTATTGCCATTTTCAAGTGTTCACACACACATACTTATATTCAAAGGCGAAATCGGCACCCGTCCAGCAATACCCCTTGTTCTTGTTAAAGCACAAGCAAGCAGGATTGCAAACAAAACAAAAAATTAATTTTTAGCATCTTACGTATGCACATAAACACGCACATATTGTGCAAACTTATATACAAAGGTCATCAACCTTTTTCTCCTTTTTGCATTATCGCTCGTATACGCAAATATTTTCTAACGAGTACGAAACATTGAATAAAATAAAAAACAAAAACAAGAACAAACTAGTAGCTAAATACATAAGCACCGGGAATAAGTAAAACGAAATTCGTTCGTTATTTGATACATTGCGTATACAAAAAAAAAAGGTGCGTGGAGTCCCTACGCGCGGATGAAGTTATACTTCTTAGTGATATTCCAAGAAATGCATATCATTTTGTATGAAAGAAAACTAGAAAACTAGAAAACTTAAATTCTTCTTCTTCTTAATTGGCGTAGAAACCGCTTAAGCGATTATAGCCGAGTTAACAACAGCGCGCCAGTCGTTTCTTCTTCTCGCTACGTGGCGCCAATTGGATATTCCAAGCGAAGCCAGGTCCTTCTCCACTTGGTCCTTCCAACGGAGTGGAGGTCTTCCTCTTCCTCTGCTTCCCCCGGCGGGTACTGCGTCGAATATTTTCAGAGCTGGAGTGTTTTCGTCCATCCGGGCAACATGACCTAGCCAGCGTAGCCGCTGTCTTTTAATTCGCTGAACTATGTTGATGTCGTCGTATATCTCGTACAGCTCATCGTTCCATCGAATGCGGTATTCGCCGTGGCTAACGCGCAAAGAACCATAAATCTTTCGCAGAACTTTTCTCTCGAAAACTCGCAACGTCGACTCACCCGTTGTTGACATCGTCCAAGACTCTGCACCATACAGCAGGACGGGAATTATGAGTGACTTATAGAGTTTGGTTTTTGTTTGTCGAGAGAGGACTTTGCTTCTCAATTGCCTACTCAGTCCGAAGTAGCACCTGTTGGCAAGAGTTATCCTGCGTTGGATTTCTAGGCTGACATTGTTGGTGGTGTTTATGCTGGTTCCAAGATAGACGAATTTATCTACGACTTCAAAGTTATGACTGTCAACAGTGACGTGAGAGCCAAGTCGCGAATGCGACGACTGTTTGTTTGATGACAGGAGATATTTCGCCTTGCCCTCGTTCACTGCCAGACCCATTTTCTGTGCTTCCTTGTCCAGCCTGGAGAAAGCAGAACTAACGGCGCGGGTGTTGAGGCCGATGATATCAATATCATCGGCATACGCCAACAGCTGTACACTCTTATAGAAGATGGTACCTTCTCTATATAGTTCTGCGGCTCGAACTATTTTCTCCAAAAGCAGGTTGAAAAAGTCGCACGATAGGGAATCGCCTTGTCTGAAACCTCGTTTGGTATCGAACGGCTCGGAGAGGTCCTTCCCGATCCTGACGGAGCTTTTGGTGTTACTCAACGTCAGTTTACAAAGCCGTATTAGTTTTGCGGGGATACCAAATTCAGACATCGCGGCATAAAGGCAGCTCCTTTTCGTGCTTTTCCAAGAATTGGCGCATGGTGAATATCTGGTTGGCTGTTGATTTGCCAGGTCTGAAGCCACACTGATAAGGTCCAATCAGTTTGTTGACGGTGGGCTTTAATTTTTCACACAATACGCTCGATAGAACCTTATATGCGATGTTGAGGAGGCTAATCCCACGGTAGTTGGCGCAGATTGTGGGGTCTCCTTTTTTATGGATTGGGCATAGCACACTTAAATTCCAATCGTTGGGCATGCTTTCGTCCGACCATATTTTACAAAGAAGCTGATGCATGCACCTTATCAGTTCTTCGCCGCCGTGTTTGAATAGCTCGGCCGGCAATCCGTCGGCCCCTGCCGCTTTGTTGTTCTTGAGGCGGGCAATTGCTATTCGAACTTCTTCATGGTCGGGTAATGGAACGTCTGCTCCATCGTCATCGATTGGGGAATCGGGTTCTCCTTCTCCTGGTGTTGTGCGTTCACTGCCCTTCAGCAGGCTGGAGAAGTGTTCCCTCCATAATTTAAGTATGCTCTGGGCATCAGTGACTAGATCACCTTTGGGGGTTCTACAGGAATACGCTCCGGTCTTGAAACCTTCCGTAAGCCGCCGCATTTTTTCGTAGAATTTTCGAGCATTACCCCTGTCGGCCAGCTTATCAAGCTCTTCGTACTCACGCATTTCAGCCTCTTTCTCTTCTGTCTACAAATGCGTCTCGCTTCCCTCTTCAACTCTCGGTATCTATCCCATCCCGCACGTGTAGTGGTCGATCGTAACGTTGCGAGGTAGGCAGCCTGTTTTCTCTCCGCTGCGCCACGGCACTCCTCGTCGTACCAGCTGTTCTTTTGCACTTTCCGAAAACCAATGGTTTCGGTTGCAGCTGTACGTAAGGAGTTTGAAATGCCGTCCCACAGTTCCCTTATATCGAGTTGTTGACGAGTGCTCTCAGAGAGCAGGAGCGCAAGCCGAGTAGAAAATCGTTCGGCTGTCTGTTGTGATTGCAGCTTCTCGACGTCGAACCTTCCTTGTGTTTGGTGGCGCGCGTTTTTTGCTGCACAGAGGCGGGTGCGAATCTTAGCTGCAACAAGATAGTGGTCCGAGTCGATGTTAGGACCTCGGAGCGCACGCACATCTAAAACACTGGAGACGTGTCTTCCGTCTATCACAACATGATCGATCTGGTTGGTAGTTTTTCGATCCGGAGACAGCCAGGTAGCTTGATGAATCTTCTTATGCTGGAATCTAGTACTACAGATAACCATATTTCGGACCTGGCGAAGTCAATCAGCCTCAACCCATTTGGGGATGTTTCGTCGTGGAGGCTGAATTTACCGACCGTAGTGCCAAATATACCTTCTTTGCCCACCCTGGCGTTAAAGTCGCCAAGCACGATTTTGACATCGTGGCGGGGGCAGCTCTCATAAGCGCGCTCCAA
Organism: Bactrocera neohumeralis; assembly: GCF_024586455.1. Lineage (NCBI taxonomy): Eukaryota > Metazoa > Arthropoda > Insecta > Diptera > Tephritidae > Bactrocera > Bactrocera neohumeralis. Next base: position 34,275,513 of record NW_026089622.1, read on the forward strand.
GCGCTCATAGAAGGCATCTTTGGTCACATCGTCCTTCTCTTCCGTCGGGGCGTGGGCGCAAATCAGCGATATGTTGAAGAACCTCGCTTTGATGCGGATTGTGGCTAGACGTTCATTCACCGCAGTGAATGATAGTACTCGGCGACGGAGTCTCTCTCCCACCACGAATCCTACACCAAACTTGCGCTCCTTTATATGGCCACTGTAGTAAATGTCACAAGGACCTACTCGTCTCTGTCCTTGTCTCGTCCATCGCATTTCTTGGACGGCGGTGATGTCAGCCTTTGTCTTTACGAGGACATCAACCAGCTGGGCAGCGGCACCTTCCCAATTAAGGGACCGGACATTCCAGGTGCATGCCCTCAATTCGTAGTCCTTATTTCGTTTGCCATGGTCGTCATCAAAAGGGGGGTCTCTCATCCGAGGCTGGTTGTAGCTCTTCACTGGGGGTGTTTTTTACGTGGCGGGTCCCAAACCCAGCGCACAACCCTTGTAGGGAATGTTTCGCCTTCTCACTTTAGCTCGCCTTCGAACGGATGTTCTTAGGCTACCCAGAGGATACTTGGTCAAAGACCGGAAGTAGTGAGCTGCTTGAGCCATGTGTAAAAGAATCGTTTCTGGCCACTCCCAAGTGAATGGCGATCAGAGAACTTTCCTCACTTGCGTGAACTTCTACACATGACTCCATCATCCTTAAATTCACATTTGATAATTATGTATATGTACATATATTATGTATATTGCTGTGATAAATTTAATTTCTATAAATAAGAAAAATATTTATTTGTATAGTATACGATGTTAAAAGGCATACATCTTCTATCCTATCTTGTGTATCTGCACATGATCATATGAGTGTATGTATACGCATGTGCGCGTTCAGAAATTGAAATCATATTTTCATCACTTATCAATATACTTATTACATGTGCGCGCATTGACTTGCATGTTCATACATTCATATATACTTATATGTACATATATTTGCATACATTGCCGAATAATGCACAAGCATACAAACAAACATATGCGTACACATATGAATATGTCCCCAACAAAAAATTGATCTTCACAAGTCAATATGGCAGCCAAATTGGCGAAGAACAAGTGTAGTAAATTTTACAACAAAAACGATTTCATTCATGAACGCAGGCGCAAATTCCACAAGCGATCTCGCTTCATTCATAAAAACAGAGGCCGTAACATCTCCCCGAGCATGCCTTTGCATTGAATGAACCAGTTTGGATGTGGCATGATTTGTAATTTCGGCCCATTCGTCCATGATCACATTTTTGAGCACTTCTTTGGTGGTTATGGCGTGTTGGCGGATTCTGCGCTCCAGTAAATCCCACAAATGCTCGATGGGATTAAGGTTTGGAGATTGAGGTGGCGGGCGCAATTGGTTTTTTATGTTATAGAGCAACCAAAGCTTTACATTGTGTGCTGTGTGCTTTGGATCATTATCCTGTTGAAACCAAAAATCATCACCAAGACCCAACTGCTGAGCACTATTCTTCAAATTACTTTTCAAAATGCTTAAATAGCCGAATTGATCCATTATTGAATCTATAAAAACAAGTCTGCCTGCTCCTC